>NC_089016.1:708864-713864 GCF_963932015.1 Anas acuta | reverse complement strand
ACGCTCAGGCAGCCATAGCCCCGGGAGGAACCCGGGGCCGCAAAGTGCGTTCGAAGGGTCGATGATCAATGTGTCCTGCAATTCACATTAATTCTTGCAGCTAGCTGCGTTCTTCATCGACGCATGAGCCGAGTGATCCACCGCTAAGAGTTGTCTGCCTTTTCGGCGCCGCCCCGTGCGCGCGGGGGGGCCGAGGCCGCTCCGCGCGACCCCCTGATGCGGATGCTCCCCGATCGAACGACCAACCGACTGGCGGCTGCGGCCGAGCGAGCGTTGCCTCCGCTGACCGTACGAGCACAAGTGCGAAAAAAAAAAGGCGAGGGAGACGCCGAGTCTCCCGAGCGACGGGAGCCCGCGGTCCTGACCGCCCCCCTGGGCCCGACGAGACCTGGGCTCGCGCTTTGAGGCCGGACCAGGCGCCCGGCTTGGCCCGGCCACGGCGAGACACGGCGGCGCGACCGCCGCGCCGCCTCCCTCGCCCGACGCCTCGCCCCGACGCCGGCGTCCTCCGCGGCGCCGCCGCCGCCGCCGGGCCCGACGCGGCCACCCGAGCCCGCGCCGCCAGAGCGACGGGACAGGGGCGGAGGAGCGACGGACGGATGGACAGACTGCCCGACCGCCCGACGGCTACCCGCGCGCTCTCGCCTCGCCCGCAAGCCGCACGCGACGAACACCCTTTCACTCCGGCCACTGGCGCCTTCAGACAAACGCTCCTGCTTTTGCACTCGCCCAGGCAGTACCTCGTGTGGACGCGCGGCCGGGCGGCCGACGGGACGGCACCGGAACGAGGAGCGGCGCCCGCTCTCCGCGCCTCCGCGCGGAGACCGGCTGCGGGACGCCCCTACACAGGCACGCCCGCCTGCTCGCTCGGCGCGGCCGGCGAGGCCGAGGGTCGAGCCGGGCGGGGAGCGCCGACAGAGGTCGCGAGCGGGAAGCGACGGGAGACGCCGCTGCGCCGGGGGACGGCGAGGCCGTGGGCGCGCGCCGGCACGGAACGAGCGGTGCCGCCACCGCCGCCACCGCCACCGCCGCCGCCGCTCGCGCGAGGCCCCGCTGGCCGCCGCCGGACACGGCGCGGCACGCCACGCCGCCGAGCGCTTGACGGGGGCGGGGAGCCGAGACCCGCGTCTCGGCCCCTTGCTGGCGCGGGCGAGGTCGACGATGGCCGACCGCGCGCGCGCGCGGCGTCTCCGCCGAGACCGGACCGCGGAGAGAGGAGCGGGCTCCAACCCCTCTCCGGCCCTGCCGCCCGCGGGGGGCGAGCGCGGGGACCGCCGGCGGCGAGCGAGCGCGCGAGTGTGGGGGAGCGGCGCACCCGCGAGCGCCGACCCCCAAACGACGCGCCCCGCCCGCCGCCGACGGCGAGCCCGGCCGCCCTCGCGGGCCGCCGCGGGCCGCACGAGTCTTTAAACCTCCGCCCGGCTCGGCGGCCGAGAACCCTCGGGGCCCGGAGCCCGGGGCCCGTGGCCATCCCCTAACCGGGCCGGCGCTCGGCGCCGCAGCCGGCGGGAGCGCGCTGGCACACGGGACCACACGGGTGGCTTGCCGAGGGGAGGCCACCGAGGCGCGGACGCTAGGTACCTGGCCCTGGGATGAGGGAAACGACCCGAAGGCCCCGCGGGGGTGCCTCCCCCGCCGCCGCCGCCGCCGCCGCCGCCCCAGCAGGGCGGCGGCACGCGCGCGGAAAGACGGGGCGCCGAGGGGGAAACCGGCACCCGCCAGCCGGCCCCGGCGCCCCTCAGGGGAGCGTCCGCCCGCGGGGGCGCGCCCGCCGTCCGCCGCCACCACCTCGCCCTCCTCCCGGGGCCCAGGGTTTCCCTCCGTAGCCCGGCGCCGGGCGGCAGCTGAGCCCGGGAGGAGACGCGCGGCTCGGGCCGCCCGCGCGGCGCCGACCCCACCAGCGCCTCGCCGCCGCGCGCCCGGCCGGGACGCCGCGGCGCCGCACAGCCACGCGCGCCCGCCGCGCCCGCCGAGCCTCGGCCGGCTCCCGCGGCGACGCCGAGCCCCACCACCCGCGCCGGGGATGGACGGAGGCGCGCAGGGACGGACGACCGAGCACCCGCGCTCGCCCCTGCCCGCCCGCGCTCGGGCGGACGGCCAGAGAGCGGGCGGCGGGACGGCCGATCCCCGCCCTGCCGCCACCCCCCGCCCGGAGGGGGGAGCGGGACTCGCGCGCCGCCGCAGACGGCCGCCACGAGGAAGGCGAGCGAGCGCGGAGGACGCGCGGAGGCGCGCGGCGCCCGCCACGGCGCGGCCGGCGACCAGCGGCGGGGCGACGTCCGGACCGGCCCCGGGCGGTCCGGCGGCGGACTGGCGCCTGGCCGGGGGCGCGCGGCGCGGCGGCGGCCGCGGCCGCCGCCCCGCCGGCCATCCCGGCGGCCGCTCCGCGCCCTCCCCTCTCTCGCTAGCCGAACATTTATTGTGTATTACAAGCACCCCCTTAATTACCCTCTCTCCCCCCCCCCCCCAATTGCCCTCCCAGGCAGTTGTATAATGCCACAGAGCGGGGGATCAAGGCGTGCGGGGCTTTTCCTGCAGCGAGGCCGCTTGAGGCAGCTGAGAAAGCTGCTAGGGCCAGGCTGCCACCGACTGACACGGTATGACAAAATGTCACAGAATGACAGAATTTGGGGGATCGGGAGGGGCCTCAGAAGATCATCTAGTCCAATCCGTGTCCCTGCTGGCTGAGGGAAGGGCTGCTGATGCCCCTTGCTTAGCCTTTGGTGCAGCCTGCCCAACTATTCTCCTAGAGAAGCCGCAGCCCAGGGCTGTGACAAGTACCCACTTCACCAAAAAAAAGCATGTTTTTCTTTCAAAATGTGGTTCAAAACTGGCCAGGTGGCCAGGCCCAGAGAGCGGTGGTGAAATCGAGCTGGTCAGGAGTGGCGTTTGCCCAGTGCTGGGGCCCATCCTCGTTAAGATCTTCATTGTTTGGATGAGGGAATTGAGGGAATTGCCCTCAGGACGTTTGCAGGTGACACCGCGTCCTGCCTCGGAGCACTGCGTTCAGCTTTGGGCCCCGCGCTCCCAGAAGGACATGGAGCCCCCGCAGCATGCCCAGAGCAGGGCAACAGAGCCGGGGAAGGTTGTGGAACACGTCCTGTTAGGAGGGGCCAAGGGAACCACACTTTGTTTGGTCTGGAGAAGGCTCCGGGGAGACCTCCTGGCTCCCTGAGACTCCGTGACCACATCCTGGGACAGAGTTGAAGGATGGGGGCCGTGAACGCGAGGCTGTGGGACGAGGCACTTGAAGGACAAGGGGGTCAGGGGAGTCGGGAGGGATTGGGGGATGGCTCCTCCCGAGCTCACAGCGTCCCAGCAGGCAGCAAGGTGAGGAAGGAGAGCGGCGGGGCCTTCCTCCTCCTGGGGGTGCTCAGGAGGTGGGGAGAGGTCCTCGTCCTCCTCTACTCTGCCCCTGTGGGGCTGTGAGGGAGATGTGGCATCCCGGTCTGGGCCCTGAGCTCCAGGAGGACGGGAGCTGCTCGAGGGAGGCAGGTGTGGAGCTGGGAGGATGCCGGGGGCTGTGGAGGACGCTGAGGAGTGACCCCAGGAGGCTCTGGATAAACAGATGGAATTTCTTTAATTTCTTTGTGGTTGTGGGGGTGGGGGGGTTCTGGAGGCTCCTTTCCTGGAGGCATCCAAAACCCCTGTGGACTGGAGGCCCCCTAGCTGTCCGTGCTCTGGCACGGAGATGAATCCAGGGAGGAGTCTTCAGATTCCGAAGTTTCTTCCGGATTCTTCTGGGGCTGGGGTTCTGCCCTCTGCTTCGGTGCCTGCCACAATCTTCAAGGCAAGCAGCATTGCACCGCCAGCATGTACCAGGGATCCCGCGGGCGTTGCAGCCAGTGGAGATGCTGCCTCACAGTCCGGATGGTGCGGGCGGTCTCTTCACACACCGAGGGCTCCGCATCGTTCATCATGGGCTCTAGGACTGCGGGAGGACAGAAAGAGGCTGCAGCCTCCACTCGGGCTGGGGGAGACCCCTCCAGGAGCCCCCTGGCCGGGAGGAAGGCGGGGAGAGCTGCTGTGAGCACCCCCCCCCCAGCCTCCCCGAGGCCTGGCCTCCACCCCGTCCCCCCTCACTCACTTGCAATTATTTCATACACTTTCTCTTCACTCTGGTCCTGGTGATGTTCTGCCACAAGCCCTAGGATCAGAAGCCGCCCATCAGCCTCCGCCCAAGGGAGGGCAAGGGGAAGCCCCAGGGCCATTGTGGGGGCAGGGCAGGGACAAGCAGGGGGCAGCTCACCAAGGATCAGGCAGGCAGGGTCTGATCCCCCAGGTCTGGTTCATGTGCGCCACTTCTTGCAGCTCATCCCACCACAGCAGCTCAGACCTGGCCATCAGGGCTTCCTGGGCAGCCTGCAGGGCAGCAGAGGCAGGGAATTGGCGCCGGCTCCTCGCCGCCTGCCTTCGGCCCCGCTGTGAGACCCCCCCCCCCATGGGCACCACTCACCTTGGCCACGCTCGGGTTCTCCTCGCTCATGCGGAGGTAGAGGGTCAGCAGGACGTTGTGCACTTTCTTCCACATCTTTCTGCGGTGCTTCCACAGCACGCGCTCCATGCACGCGCTGAAGAGCTTCATGGCATTCTCCCGCACCATGCTGGCCTCCTAGAAGAGGAAGAGGACGGAGGCTGAGCGATCCTCGCCCGCCCGGCTGTGGCACGGGGTGGGTGCCACAGGAGCCTCACCCCCCCCTTACATTGTCCAAGTAGGACGTGAGCAGATGGACCAGCCGCAGGGAACTGATGCTGGCCAACTTCTTCCTCAGGGCGCACAGGACCCTGCAGCACACCGCCAGTGCCAGCACCGTGATGTGTGGGTTGCCAAACCGCAGGCTTTTCAGGACATCGGGCAGCAGAATAATCCCCGTTAGCCCCTGCAATGACAGCAGCAAGCCCAGGGCATGAGAAGGCTGCCGGGGATGGGGAAGGGAAGGGTGTATGCGGGAGGGTTTGGGGGGGGTGCGCTCACCATCTTGGGCCTCTCCAACATCACC
>NC_089016.1:396364-398864 GCF_963932015.1 Anas acuta | reverse complement strand
CGCACGCGGCACGCGCCGCGCCGCACCGCGGGAGACGGGTCCCCCCCACCGCCGCGGCCGCCGCCGCCCGAAGGACGGCCGGCCGACTCGCCCTCCCGGCGCGCGGCACACCGCGCGCGCGCGCGGCAGCACGACGGCACGGGCAACCGCACGCGCGGTAACCCCCGCCCGCAGACAGCCGCGCGCGCGCGGGGACCGGCGGGGAGGGCGGCCACCGCGCCTCCGACCCACCGGAGCCCGGCGGCTCGCTCGGGGACGACGGACGGACGGACGGGAGAGAGGGGGGGGCACGAGCTCCACCCACGCGGGCGCGCTCCGGGAGCGCGAGGAGCCCGGCCGGCTCCCCGAGGGGGTCTCCACTTAGGGGCACGAAGGCCCGGCCGGCCCGGACGCCCGGACGCGGCGCGGGCCTGCGAGGCGCCCCAGCCGCGCCGCGCCACCGCCCCGCGGCGGCGGCGCCGGCGATTGACCGTCAAGCGACGCTCAGGCAGCCGTAGCCCCGGGAGGAACCCGGGGCCGCAAAGTGCGTTCGAAGGGTCGATGATCAATGTGTCCTGCAATTCACATTAATTCTCGCAGCTAGCTGCGTTCTTCATCGACGCACGAGCCGAGTGATCCACCGCTAAGAGTTGTCTGCCTTTTCGGCGCCGCCCCGCGCGCGCGGGGGGGCCGGGGCCGCTCCGCGCGACCCCCTGACGCGGACGCTCCCCGACCGAACGACCGACCGACCGACCGGCGGCCGCGGCCGAGCGAGCGTCGCCTCCACTGACCGTACGAGCACAAGTGCGAAAAAAAAAAAGGCGAGGGAGACGCCGAGTCTCCCGAGCGACGGGAGCCCGCGCTCCCGACCGCCCCCCCGGGCCCGACGAGACCCGGGCTCGCGCTTCGAGGCCGGACCAGGCGCCCGGCTCGGCCCGGCCACGGCGAGACACGGCGGCGCGACCGCCGCGCCGCCTCCCTCGCCCGACGCCTCGCCCCGACGCCGGCGTCCTCCGCGGCGCCGCCGCCGCCGCCGGGCCCGACGCGGCCACCCGAGCCCGCGCCGCCAGAGCGACGGGACGGGGGCGGAGGAGCGACGGACGAACGGACGGACCGCCCGACCGCCCGACGGCTGCCCGCGCGCTCTCGCCTCGCCCACAAGCCGCACGCGACGAACACCCTTTCACTCCGGCCACTGGCGCCTGCAGACAAACGCTCCTGCTTTCGCACTCGCCCAGGCGGTACCTCGCGCGGACGCGCGGCCGGGCGGCCGACGGGACGGCACCGGAACGAGGAGCGGCGCCCGCTCTCCGCGCCTCCGCGCGGAGACCGGCTGCGGGACGCCCCTACACCGGCCCGCCCGCCTGCTCGCTCGGCGCGGCCGGCGAGGCCGAGGGCCGAGCCGGGCGGGGAGCGCCGACAGAGGTCGCGAGCGGGAAGCGACGGGAGACGCCGCTGCGCCGGGGGACGGCGAGGCCGTGGGCGCGCGCCGGCACGGAACGAGCGGCACCGCCGCCGCCGCCGCCGCCACCGCCGCCGCCGCCGCCGCTCGCGCGGGGCCCCGCTGGCCGCCGCCGGACACGGCGCGGCACGCCACGCCGCCGAGCGCTCGACGGGGGCGGGGAGCCGAGACCCGCGTCTCGGCCCCTTGCTGGCGCGGGCGAGGTCGACGACGGACGACCGCGCGCGCGCGCGGCGTCTCCGCCGAGACCGGACCGCGGAGAGAGGAGCGGGCTCCAACCCCTCTCCGGCCCTGCCGCCCGCGGGGGGCGAGCGCGGGGACCGCCGGCGGCGAGCGAGCGCGCGAGCGCGGGGGAGCGGCGCGCCCGCGAGCGCCGACCCCCAAACGACGCGCCCCGCCCGCCGCCGACGGCGAGCCCGGCCGCCCTCGCGGGCCGCCGCGGGCCGCACGAGTCTTTAAACCTCCGCCCGGCTCGGCGGCCGAGAACCCTCGGGGCCCGGAGCCCGGGGCCCGTGGCCATCCCCTAACCGGGCCGGCGCTCGGCGCCGCAGCCGGCGGGAGCGCGCTGGCACACGGGACCACACGGGTGGCTCGCCGAGGGGAGGCCGCCGAGGCGCGGACGCTAGGTACCTGGCCCTGGGATGAGGGAAACGACCCGAAGGCCCCGCGGGGGTGCCTCCCCCGCCGCCGCCGCCGCCGCCGCCGCCGCCCCGGCCGGGCCGGGCCGGGCGGCGACACGCGCGCGGAAAGACGGGGCGCCGAGGGGGAACCCGGCACCCGCCAGCCGGCCCCGGCGCCCCTCGGGGGAGCGTCCGCCCGCGGGGGCGCGCCCGCCATCCGCCGCCACCACCTCGCCCTCCTCCCGGGGCCCGGGGTTTCCCTCCGTAGCCCGGCGCCGGGCGGCAGCTGCGCCCGGGAGGAGACGCGCGGCTCGGGCCGCCCGCGCGGCGCCGACCCCACACCGGCGCCTCGCCGCCGCGCGCCCGGCCGCGACGCCGCGGCGCCGCGCAGCCACGCGCGCCCGCCGCGCCCGCCGAGCCTCGGCCGGCTCCCGCGGCG
>NC_089016.1:376364-386364 GCF_963932015.1 Anas acuta | reverse complement strand
ATGATTTTGCTGCTGAGTCGGTTGGTAAATTTATGAACGCATAAACCGTCAGACACAGAACTTGGCCTCCCCGCAGCCCAGCCACTGTCCCCTCAGAACTGGCACGTGTGGGCAGCAGGCCTGGCCAGCCGACATGGTCCATTCTGTGTCCCCAGCCATGCGGCGAGCTGCCAGGTGGGTCCCACTGCTCGTTGTGTGTCTGAGGTTCTTAAAGACAGTAAGTAACGACATGATTCCCACAACTGCGGTGGAAGAAATCCACAACAACAACAACAACAACAACAAAATAGATAGAGATATATAAAACCAGCTAAGGCAAGACATGGTTCTTGCCCACCGTCACGGTGCACCAGGAGATGTGAAGGAGGCTGGGGAGAGGGCAATCAGGGTACAGCCACTGTCCAAGTCTGGCTGCCACCTGCACACAACATGAGGGCCCTCCGGTCTCCCCCCCACAGACACTTGGAACCCAAAGGAGGGCTGGCCGCCAGCTCGCTACGTTCGCTTTGCTTCCCTTTGTTTTGCCTTGCTCCGCTTTGCTTTGCTCTTCCTGGCACAGTTTTGCTTTCCCATACCTCCTTTCCTCTGCTGTTCTTGCCCCAGCTTTGCTTTGCTTTGCCTCAGATTGTTTTGCTGTTTCTTTCCTGAAAATGCTTTGCTTTTCCTTGTGCTACGTTCCCTTGCTCTGCTTTGACTTGCTCGGCTTTCCCTTCCCTGGCCATGCTTTCCTTGGTTTAGCTTTGGGTTATAGACCTGGCACTGCTTTGCTTTTCCTACCCCTGCTGTGCTTTGCCTTGCCTCAAACTGCTTTGCTTTGTTTTGTTTGCTTTGTCTTCCCTGGTTATGCTTTGCTTTTCCTGGTGCTACTTTCCTTTGCTCAGCTTTGCCCTCCCTGGCCTTGCTTTTTTTTTTTTTTTTTTTTTTTTTTTTTTTTTTTTTTTTTTTTAATAGGGCCATGCTTTCCTTTGTTTAGCTTTGATTTCCTCTACTTTGTTCTGCTTTGCTATGCCTTTCCTGGTCATGCTTTGCATTTTTTTTTTTTTATTTTTATCTGATGTTCAATTCCATGCTTTCTGTTTTCCTTTTATATCTTTTTCTTGTGTTTTCTCTGGCCGTGCTTTGCTTTTCCAGGCGCTGGATGTCATTGCTTTTCCCTATGCCGCTAGGTCTTTTCCCTAGCAGGGCTTTGCTTTGTCTTGCTCAGCTTTCATCCGCATTGCTCTGCTTTCCTGTGCTGTGCTAGGCTTCCTTTGGGGACTGTCTCGCTGATTTTGCTGCTGAGTCAATTGGTAAATTTATGAACGCATAAACCGTCAGAAACAGAACTTGGCCTCCCCGCAGCCCAGCCACTGTCCCCTCAGAACTGGCGCGTGTGGGCAGCAGGCCTGGCCAGCCGACATGGTCCATTCTTTGTCCCCAGCCATGCGGCGAGCTGCCAGGTGGGCCCCACTGCTAGTTGTGTGTCTGAGGTTCTTAAAGACAGTAAGTAACTACATGATTCCCACAACTACGGTGGAAGAAATCCACAACAACAACAACAACAACAACAAAATAGATAGAAATATATAAAACTAGCTAAGGCAAGACATGGTTCTTGCCCACCGTCACGGTGCACCAGGAGATGTGAAGGAGGCTGGGGAGAGGGCGATCAGGGTACAGCCACTGTCCAAGTCTGGCTGCCACCTGCACACAACATGAGGGCCCTCCGGTCTGCCCCCCACAGACACTTGGAACCCAAAGGAGGGCTGGCCGCCAGCTCGCTACGTTCGCTTTGCTTCTCTTTGTTTTGCCTTGCTCCGCTTTGCCTTGCTATGTTTTGCCTTTTCTGGCCATGTTTTGCTTTTTTTTTTTAAAAAAAAAATTGTTCATTGCATTCTTTTGTTTTCCTTTTGGACCTTTTTAACGTGTTTTTAGAGGCCGTGCATTTCTTTTCCAGGCGCTGGATGTCATTGCTTTTCCCTATGCCGCTAGGTCTTTTCCCTAGCAGGGCTTTGCTTTGTCTTGCTCAGCTTTCATCCGCATTGCTCTGCTCTCCTGTGCTGTGCTAGGCTTCCTTTAGAGACTGTCTCACTGATTTTGCTGCCGAGTCGATTGGTAAATTTATGAACGCATAAACCATCAGACACAGAACTTGGCCTCCCCGCAGTCCAGCGACTGTCCCCTTGGAACTGGAGGCTGGGTGCAGCAGGCCTGGCCAGACGACATGGTCCATGCTGTGTCCCCAGCCATGCGGCGAGCCGTCAGGGGACCCCTAACTGCTACTCGTGTGGTGATAGTGTTCAGTGAGAATTTCAACGAGAATAAGTAACTACGTGATTCCCACAACTACGGTGGTAGAAATCCACAACAAACAACAAAAAAATGTATATAGATATAAAACCAGCTAAAGCAAGACATGGCTCTTGCCGGGTGTCACAGTGGACTAGGAGCTGTGAAGAAGGCTGAGGAGCGGGCGATCAGGGTACAGCCACTGTCCAAGTCTGGCTGCCACCTGTACACAACATGGAGCCCTCCGGTCTCCCCCCCACAGACACTTGGAACCCAAAGGAGGGCTGGCCGCCAGCTCGCTAGTCCAGCGACTGTCCACTCGGAACTGGCACGTGTGGGCAGCAGGCCTGGCCAGCCGACATGGTCCATTCTTTGTCCCCAGCCATGCGGCGAGCTGCCAGGTGGGCCCCACTGCTCGTTGTGTGTCTGAGGTTCTCAACGACAATAAGTAACTACATGATTCCCACAACTACAGTGGAAGAAATCCACAACAACAACAACAACAAAATAGATAGAGATATATAAAACTAGCTAAGGCAAGACATGGTTCTTGCCCACCGTCACGGTGCACCAGGAGATGTGAAGGAGGCTGGGGAGAGGGCGATCAGGGTACAGCCACTGTCCAAGTCTGGCTGCCACCTGCACACAACATGGAGCCCTCCGGTCTCCCCCCCACAGACACTTGGAACCCAAAGGAATGCTGGCCGCCAGCTCGCTACGTTCGCTTTGCTTCTCTTTGTTTTGTCCTTGCTCCGCTTTGCTTTGCTCTTCCTGGCACAGTTTTGCTTTCCCATCCCTCCTTTCCTCTGCTGTTCTTGCCGTGGCTTTGCTTGGATTTGCGTCAGACTGCTTTGCTTTTTCTTCCCTCGTTATGGTTTATTTTTCATTGTGCTACTTTCCTTAGCTCTGCTTTGCCTTCCCCGACCTTGCTTTGTTTTGCTTTATGGGGCCATGCTTGCCTTTGTTTAGCTTCTCTCTGCTCTGCTTTGCCTTGCTATGTTTTGCCTTTTCTGGACATGCTTTGCATCTATTTTTTTTTTTTAATAATTATTATTATTTTTTTTTTTCTTTAAATGTTCATTGCATTCTTTTGGTTTCATTTTGGACCTATCTGATGTGTTTTTACAGGCCGTGCTTTGCTTTTCCAGACCTTGGTTGTTACTGCTTTTCCTTATGCCGCTAGGTCTTTTTCTTAGCAGGGTTTTACTCTGCCTTGCTCAGCTTTTATCCGCATTGCTCTGCTGTCCTGTGCTGTGCTAGGATTCTTTTGGAGACAGTCCCACTGGTTTTACTGGGCTAGCCGCCAGCTCGCTACGTTTGCTTTGCTTCTCTTTGTTTTGCCTTGCTCCGCTTTGCTTTGCTCTTCCTGGCACAGTTTTGCTTTCCCATCCCTCCTTTCCTCTGCTGTTCTTGCCCCTGCTTTGCCTCAGAGTGTTTTGCTCTTTCTCTCCTGGAAATACTTTGCATTTCCTTGTGCTACTTTCCTTTGCTCTGCTTTGACTTGCTCAGCTTTCCCTTCCCTGGCCATGCTTCCGGTTGCTTTATCAGGCCATGCTTTCCTTGGTTTAGCTTTGGTTTATAGACCTGGCACTGCTCTGCCTTTCCTACCCATGCTGTGCTTTGCCTTGCCTCAAACTGCTTTGCTTTGCTTTGTTTGCTTTGTCTTTCCTGGTTACGCTTTGTTTTTCCTTTTGCTACTTTCCTTAGCTCTGCTTTGCCTTCCCTGGCCTTCCTTTCGTTTGCTTTATCAGGCCATGTTTTTCTTTGTTTAGCTTTGCTTTGCTCTGCTTTGCTTTGCCTTTCATCTTTTATTCGTTTTCCTTTTTTTTTAATTTATTTATTTATTTATTTATTTATTTATTTATTTATTTATTTATTTCATGTTCCTTGCATGATTTGTTTTCATGTTGGACCTATCTGATGTGTTTTTACAGGCCGTGCTTTGCTTTTCCAGGCGCTGGTGGTCACTGCTTTTCCCTATGCCTAGCAGGGCTTTTCCTTGTCTTGCTCAGCTTTCATCCGCATTGCCTTCCTCTCCTGTGCTGTGCTAGGCTTCCTTTGGAGACTGTCTCACTGATTTTGCTGCCGAGTCGATTGGTAAATTTATGAACGCATAAACCATCGGAAACAGAACTTGGCCTCCCCGCAGTCCAGCGACTGTCCACTCGGAACTGGCACGTGTGGGCAGCAGGCCTGGCCAGCCGACATGGTCCATTCTGTGTCCCCAGCCATGCGGCCAGGTGGGCCCCACTGCTCGTTGTGTGTCTGAGGTTCTCAACGACAGTAAGTAACTACATGATTCCCACAACTACAGTGGAAGAAATCCACAACAACAACAAACAACAACAACAACAACAACAACAACAACAACAAAATAGATAAACTAGCTAAGGCAAGACATGGTTCTTGCCCACCGTCACGGTGGACCAGGAGATGTGAAGGAGGCTGGGGAGAGGGCGATCAGGGTACAGCCACTGTCCAAGTCTGGCTGCCACCTGTACACAACATGAGGGCCCTCCGGTCTCCCCCCCACAGACACTTGGAACCCAAAGGAGTGCTGGCCTCCAGCTCGCTACGTTCGCTTTGCTTCTCTTTGTTTTGCCTTGCTTTGCTTTGCTTTGCTCTTCCTGGCACAGTTTTGCTTTTCCATACCTCCTTTTCTCTGCTGTTCTTACCTCAGATTGCTTTGCTTTTTCTCTCCTGGAAATGCTGTGTTTTTCCTTGTGCTACTTTGCTTTGCTTTGCTTTGATTTGCTTTGCTTTGCTTTGCTTTGCTTTGCTTTGCTTTGCTTTTTCTTTCCTGGGCCTGCTACGTTTTTACTTGTGCGGTCATGCTTTATTTTTTATTTCTTTGCTTCGTGTTCCTGTCAGTGCTTTGCTTTACCTTCTCTGCTCTTCTGTACCTTTCTTAGCCTTGCTGTGCTTTGCTTTGACTCAAACTGCTTTCTTTCCTTGGCTTTCCCTTTCCTGGCACCGCTTTGTTTTTCCCCGTGCTCCTTTCCTTAGCTTTGCCGTCTTTATGAATGCATAAACAAGTTCATGAAACTTGTTTATGAACACATAGAAAAGTTAGCCGGCCTGCAGCCCGACAGCTGTCCCCTCGGAGCTGGCGGGCAGGGACAGGGATCTGGCTACCGGGCCAGGTCTATTTTGTTGCCCACCGTTGTCCGGAGAGCCACCAGGTGGGCTCTGTTGCTATTCGTCTGGGGAGGGGTGTGGGTTGAGAACAACAATAAATAACTACTCGATTCCTAAAACTAAAGGGGGAAACAGATGGAGAAAATACTATTATTATTACTACTACTACTACTACTATTTTTATTACGTTTTAATGATACTTATTTCTATTACTATTTAATACTTTTATTTCTAATAGCTTTTTAGTAGTATATAATAATAATAATAATAATGACAATAACAATTTATATAATGATAAGCAGCTAAAGCAAACCAGCCAGGCAGCCAGCCAAACTGAGTGGCACAGGTGGGGAGCCGTTCACGGCCGAGCAGGAGCCTCTGATGTCAGAGCAAGAGGCGGCCCGAGGCAACCGGGGGCTGCTGCCACACCCTGGCCTTCTCAAACGCCCAGCTCCCCATAACCCAGCGATTTCGACTGACGCTAAGTTAACTACGCATTTTGTTTTGGCAGCACCGTTTTGCTTTGCTTTGCTTTCCCTGGCCCTGCGTTGCTTTGCTTTGCTTTGCTTTGTATTCGTGGCACTGCTTCGCTTTTCCTGGCCCTCTTTTACTTTGGTTTTTCTGTTCCTCACCATGCTTTGCTTTTTCTGGCCTCGCTTTGTTTCATTTTGCTTGACTTTGTATTCGTGACACCGCTTTTCTTTCCCTGGACCTCCTTTGCTTTGGTTTCTCTCGCCCTTCTTTGTTTTGCTTTTGCTGGCCCTGCCTTGCTTTGTTTTGCTTTATGTTGTATTCAAGACACCGCTTTTCTTTTCCTGGACCTCTTTTGCTTTGGTTTTTCTCGCCTTTCTTTGTTTTGCTTTTGCTGGCCCTGCCTTGCTTTGTTTTGCTTTACGTTGTATTCAGGACACCACGGCTTTTCTTTCCCCCACCCCCCAGGAAATCCTTAGCTTAGTTTTTTTTTTTTTTTTTTTGTTTTTTTTTTTTTTTTTTTTTTTTTTTTTTTTTGTTTTTTTTTTTTTTTGTTTTTTCCTCGCCCTTCTTTGTTTTGCTTTTGCTGGCCCTACCTCGCTTTGTTTTGCTTTAGTTTGTATTCGTGACACCACTTTTCTTTTCCTGGACCTCTTCTGCTTTGGTTTTTCTTGCCCTGCTTCGTTTTGCTTTTCCCGGCCCTTCTTGGCTTTGCTTTTCCTTTTGCCTTTTTCTTTTCCCTGGCAGGGCTATGCTTTGTCTCGCTCCGCTTTCCGTTGCATTGCTCAGCTCTGCTTTGCCGTGCTAGGTAGGCTTCTTTTGCAGACCGTCGCACCGATTTGGGCGATGAGTCGATCGGTGTATTGATGAAGGCATAAACCCTCAGGTGCACACCGTGGCCTCCCCGCAGCCCGACGACTGTCCCCTGGGAGCTGGAGGGTGGGGACAGGAAGCCTGGCCACCCACCCAGCATGGTCTATTCCTCATCCCCCGCTGTTCGGCGAGCCGCCAGGTGGGTCCCGCTGCTGCTGTTCGTCTGGGGATGGGGTTGGGTGAGGTTTTTTAGGACGATAAGTGACATTACACGATTCCCAATGATTTGGGTTCGTTTTGCTTTGCTTTACTTTTCCTTGCTTTACTTTTCGTTGCTCTTCCCCGCTTTGCTTTTCCTGCACCTGCTTCGACATGCTTTCCTTAGAGCTGCCTATTTTTGGGGGGTTTTGGTTTGTATTCCCGGCACCGAATCCTTTTCTTTGCTCTGCTTTGCTGTTCCTACTCTGCTTTGCTTTTTTGCTCTGTTGATGTGTTTACACACTCGGGAACGCTGGGTCACCTCATTCGGCCTCCCCACAGCCCGCCAACCGTCCCTTCGCAGCTGGCAGGTGGGGGTGTGGGGGTCGGCCACCCAGCCAAGTCTATTCCAGTACCCCTGCTGACTGGGGAGCCGCCACCTGAGCTCAACTGCCGTTTGCCTGAGGAGGCGGGGGGGGGGGGGGGGGGGGGGGAGGGAGGAGGGGGAGCTGAGGAGTGGAGGGGTGGGGGAGGTTTTGAAAGACGGTAAGGAATGACAGGATTCCTAAAGCTACAGCAGAAAACAGGCAACGGAACAAACTAATAACAAACATAAAGATAACAGCATTTATTTTCCAAAGCAGCTAAAGCAAAGCGGCCAGGCAGTCAGCCGCACTGAGCGGCACAGGTGGCGAGCCTCTCGCGGCCGAGCAAGAACCTCTGACGTCAGAGCGAGCGGCGGCCCGAAGCAGCCGGGGTCCGCTCTCTCCCCCCGCCCACTCCCTCCTCGTGGAGCCACCAGGTCTACTTCTCCCTCCTCCTCCCCGCTCTCCCCCCCCCCCCCCCCCCCGCCCCCTCCCGCCTCGTGGAGCCATCAGGTCTACCCCGCCGTCACGGCCATCGGTCTAGCCATCACGGCCACTGCTAGAGGGCGGCCAGTAATGAGAGTAAGAAGTCTGGAAGGCAAGCTTCATTTACTTTGGCATGAAATGATGGCCCCCTGCTATCATTGTCAGGTGGACACAACAAAAGCCCCTTCTCTCTGCCCACCCCCTAACCTCGCACCTTTGAGTGTCCCCTTGCCCACCAGGACTTTCCGTGCATGACCAGCAAAGTGCCTGGACCCTGGCAGCCTCTCTCCCCCCGCCCCCTCCCTCCTCGTGGAGCCACCAGGTCTACTTCTCCCTCCTCCCCGCTCTGTCCTCCCCGCCCCCTCCCTCCTCGTGGAGCCACCAGGTCTACTTCTCCCTCCTCCTCCCCGCTGTCCTCCCCGCCCCCTCCCTCCTCGTGGAGCCACCAGGTCTACTTCTCCCTCCTCCCCGCTCTCTCCCCCCGCCCCCTCCCTCCTCGTGGAGCCACCAGGTCTACTTCTCCCTCCTCCCCGCTGTCTCCCCCCCGCCCCCTCCCCCCTCGTGGAGCCACCAGGTCTACTTCTCCCTCCTCCTCCTCCCCGCTCCCCCCGCCCCCTCCCTCCTCGTGGAGCCACCAGGTCTACTTCTCCCTCCTCCTCCCCGCTCTCCCCCCCCCCCCCCCGCCCCCTCCCGCCTCGTGGAGCCATCAGGTCTACCCCGCCGTCACGGCCATCGGTCTAGCCATCACGGCCACTGCTAGAGGGCGGCCAGTAATGAGAGTAAGAAGTCTGGAAGGCAAGCTTCATTTACTTTGGCATGAAATGATGGCCCCCTGCTATCATTGTCAGGTGGACACAACAAAAGCCCCTTCTCTCTGCCCACCCCCTAACCTCGCACCTTTGAGTGTCCCCTTGCCCACCAGGACTTTCCGTGCATGACCAGCAAAGTGCCTGGACCCTGGCAGCCTCTCTCCCCCCGCCCCCTCCCTCCTCGTGGAGCCACCAGGTCTACTTCTCCCTCCTCCTCCCCGCTGTCTGCCCCCCCGCCCCCTCCCTCCTCGTGGAGCCACCAGGTCTACTTCTCCCTCCTCCTCCCCGCTCTGTCCTCCCCGCCCCCTCCCTCCTCGTGGAGCCACCAGGTCTACTTCTCCCTCCTCCTCCCCGCTGTCCTCCCCGCCCCCTCCCTCCTCGTGGAGCCACCAGGTCTACTTCTCCCTCCTCCTCCCCGCTCTGTCCTCCCCGCCCCCTCCCTCCTCGTGGAGCCACCAGGTCTACTTCTCCCTCCTCCTCCCCGCTGTCTCCCCCCCCCGCCCCCTCCCTCCTCGTGGAGCCACCAGGTCTACTTCTCCCTCCTCCCCGCTCTCTCCCCCCGCCCCCTCCCTCCTCGTGGAGCCACCAGGTCTACTTCTCCCTCCTCCTCCCCGCTGTCTCCCCCCCCGCCCCCTCCCTCCTCGTGGAGCCACCAGGTCTACTTCTCCCTCCTCCTCCTCCCCGCTCCCCCCGCCCCCTCCCTCCTCGTGGAGCCACCAGGTCTACTTCTCCCTCCTCCTCCCCGCTGTCTCCCCCCCCGCCCCCTCCCTCGTCGTGGAGCCACCAGGTCTACTTCTCCCTCCTCCTCCCCGCTCTGTCCTCCCCGCCCCCTCCCTCCTCGTGGAGCCACCAGGTCTACTTCTCCCTCCTCCTCCCCGCTGTCCTCCCCGCCCCCTCCCTCCTCGTGGAGCCACCAGGTCTACTTCTCCCTCCTCCTCCCCGCTCTGTCCTCCCCGCCCCCTCCCTCCTCGTGGAGCCACCAGGTCTACTTCTCCCTCCTCCTCCCCGCTGTCCTCCCCGCCCCCTCCCTCCTCGTGGAGCCACCAGGTCTACTTCTCCCTCCTCCCCGCTCTCTCCCCCCGCCCCCTCCCTCCTCGTGGAGCCACCAGGTCTACTTCTCCCTCCTCCTCCCCGCTGTCTCCCCCCCCCGCCCCCTCCCTCCTCGTGGAGCCACCAGGTCTACTTCTCCCTCCTCCTCCTCCCCGCTCCCCCCGCCCCCTCCCTCCTCGTGGAGCCACCAGGTCTACTTCTCCCTCCTCCTCCCCGCTCTCTCCCCCCGCCCCCTCCCTCCTCGTGGAGCCACCAGGTCTACTTCTCCCTCCTCCTCCCCGCTCCCCCCGCCCCCTCCCTCGTCGTGGAGCCACCAGGTCTACTTCTCCCTCCTCCTCCCCGCGGCGCCGGCTCCTCTCCCCCCCTTTTCCCCCCGCCCGCCGCACCGCAGCCCCGCCGAGC
>NC_089016.1:351364-363864 GCF_963932015.1 Anas acuta | reverse complement strand
ACACCGCCGGCCCGCCTTCCTTCGCTTTTCGAGCGGGCCCTTCCGGCACTTTTCGGACCTTTTCGGGCTTTTTCGGACCTTTCCGGGAATTTCCGACGCTTTCCGCGCCATCGGAACCCCTCGGGAACCGCTCGACCGACCGACGGGCGCGCGCCTTCGCAAACGCGCGCGCGCGCGCGCTCCCGTCGCTGCCGGGCAGACCCCAACGCCGTTCTCGCGGCCGGACCTGCAGCGACCCCTACAGGTCGCCAACCGGCAAAACAAACATGGCGACCGCGGCCGGGTAGACCTGGCGGCTGCTGTCCGCAGCACTTGTACAAGGCGCCCGCGGCCCCCCCCGCCCCCTACAGGTCGCCAACCGGCAAAACAAACATGGCGACCGCGGCCGGGTAGACCTGGCGGCTGCTGTCCGCAGCACTTGTACAAGGCGCCCGCGGCCCCCCCGAGCCGGGGAACACCTGCCGGCCGGGAACCAACCCCGCCGTCGTTTCCCTAGCAGGGCTCTGCTTTGTCTTGCTCAGCTTTCAGCCGCATTACTCTGCTCTCCTGTGCTGTGCTAGGCTTCCTTTGGAGACTGTCTCACTGATTTTGCTGCCGAGTCGATTGGTAAATTTATGAACGCATAAACCGTCAGACACAGAACTTGGCCTCCCCGCAGCCCAGCCACTGTCCCCTCAGAACTGGCACGTGTGGGCAGCAGGCCTGGCCAGCCGACATGGTCCATTCTGTGTCCCCAGCCATGCGGCGAGCTGCCAGGTGGGTCCCACTGCTCGTTGTGTGTCTGAGGTTCTTAAAGACAGTAAGTAACGACATGATTCCCACAACTGCGGTGGAAGAAATCCACAACAACAACAACAACAACAACAACAACAAAATAGATAGAGATATATAAAACCAGCTAAGGCAAGACATGGTTCTTGCCCACCGTCACGGTGCACCAGGAGATGTGAAGGAGGCTGGGGAGAGGGCGATCAGGGTACAGCCACTGTCCAAGTCTGGCTGCCACCTGCACACAACATGAGGGCCCTCCGGTCTCCCCCCCACAGACACTTGGAACCCAAAGGAGGGCTGGCCGCCAGCTCGCTACGTTCGCTTTGCTTCCCTTTGTTTTGCCTTGCTCCGCTTTGCTTTGCTCTTCCTGGCACAGTTTTGCTTTCCCATACCTCCTTTCCTCTGCTGTTCTTGCCCCAGCTTTGCTTTGCTTTGCCTCAGATTGTTTTGCTGTTTCTTTCCTGAAAATGCTTTGCTTTTCCTTGTGCTACATTCCCTTGCTCTGCTTTGACTTGCTTGGCTTTCCCTTCCCTGGCCGTGCTTTCCTTGGTTTAGCTTTGGGTTATAGACCTGGCACTGCTTTCCTTTTCCTACCCCTGCTGTGCTTTGCCTTGCCTCAAACTGCTTTGCTTTGTTTTGTTTGCTTTGTCTTCCCTGGTTATGCTTTGCTTTTCCTGGTGCTACTTTCCTTTGCTCAGCTTTGCCTTCCCTGGCCGTGCTTTGTTTTGCTTTATGGGGCCATGCTTTCCTTTTTTTACCTTTGCCTTGCTCTCTTTTGCCTCACCTGCTCCTGCTCTCCTTTCCATTTTCAGGCCATGCTTGCCTTTGTTTTGCTTTACTTTGTGTTCCTGGCACTGCTTTGCTGTTCCTTTTGCTACTTTCTTTTGTTCTGCTTTGCCTTGCCTGGCCATGCTTTGCTTTGCCTTGCTTTGTATTCCTGGCATTGCTTTGCTTTTCCTTCTCTGCTCTGCTTAGCTTCTCTTAACCCAGCTCTGATTTGCCTTACCTCCAACTTTTTCGCTTTGTTGTGTTTATTTTAATGGTGTTTTTTTTTTTTTTTTTGTTTGTTTGTTTGTTTGTTCATTTTTTCTTTTTTTTTTTTTTATTTATTTTCACTTCTTTCTCTTTCCTGGCACTGCTTTGCTTTACCTGGTGCTACTTTCCTTAGCTCTGTTTTGCCTTCCCTGGCCTTCCTTTCGTTTGCTTTATCAGGCCATGTTTTCCTTTGTTTAGCTTTGCTTTGCTCTGCTTTGCTTTGCCTTTCATCTTTTTTTCGTTTTTCTTTTTTTAAAATTAATTAATTAATTTATTAATTTATTTATTTATTTATTTATTTATTTATTTATTTATTTATTTCATGTTCCTTGCATGATTTGTTTTCATGTTGGACCTATCTGATGTGTTTTTACAGGCCGTGCTTTGCTTTTCCAGGCCCTGGTGGTCACTGCTTTTCCCTATGCCTAGCAGGGCTTTTCCTTGTCTTGCTCAGCTTTCATCCGCATTGCCTTCCTCTCCTGTGCTGTGCTAGGCTTCCTTTGGAGACTGTCTCGATGATTTTGCTGCTGAGTCGATTGGTAAATTTATGAACACATAAACCATCGGAAACAGAACTTGGCCTCCCTGCAGTCCAGCGACTGTCCACTCGGAACTGGCACGTGTGGGCAGCAGGCCTGGCCAGCCGACATGGTCCATTCTTTGTCCCCAGCCATGCGGCGAGCTGCCAGGTGGGCCCCACTGCTCGTTGTGTGTCTGAGGTTCTCAACGACAGTAAGTAACTACATGATTCCCACAACTACGGTGGAAGAAATCCACAACAACAACAACAACAACAACAACAACAACAAAACAGGTAGAGATATATAAAACGTCACGGTGGACTAGGAGATGTGAAGGAGGCTGGGGAGAGGGCGATCAGGGTACAGCCACTGTCCAAGTCTGGCTGCCACCTGTAAACAAAATGGAGGCCCTCCGGTCTCCCCCCCACAGCCACCTGGAATCCAAAGGAGGGCTGGCCGCCAGCTCGCTATGTTCGCTTTGCTTCTCTTTGTATTGCCTTGCTCCGCTTTGTTTTGCTCTTCCTGGCACAGTTTTGCTTTCCCATACCTCCTTTCCTCTGCTGTTCTTGCCCAGGCTTTGCCTCAGATTGCTTTGCTTTTTCTTTCCTGAAAATGCTTTGCTTTTCCTTGTGCTACATTCCTTTGCTCTGCTTTGACTTGCTCAGCTTTGCCTTCCCTGGCCGTGCTTTCCTTGGTTTAGCTTTGGGTTATAGACCTGGCACTGCTTTGCTTTTCCTACCCCTGCTGTGCTTTGCCTTGCCTCAAACTGCTTTGCTTTGCTTTGTTTGCTTTGTCTTCCCTGGTTATGCTTTGCTTTTCCTGGTGCTACTTTCCTTTGCTCAGCTTTGCCTTCCCTGGCCGTGCTTTGTTTTGCTTTATGGGGCCATGCTTTCCTTTTTTTACCTTTGCCTTGCTCTCTTTTGCCTCACCTGCTCCTGCTCTCCTTTCCATTTTCAGGCCATGCTTGCCTTTGTTTTGCTTTACTTTGTGTTCCTGGCACTGCTTTGCTGTTCCTTTTGCTACTTTCTTTTGTTCTGCTTTGCCTTGCCTGGCCATGCTTTGCTTTGCCTTGCTTTGTATTCCTGGCATTGCTTTGCTTTTCCTTCTCTGCTCTGCTTAGCTTCTCTTAACCCAGCTCTGATTTGCCTTACCTCCAACTTTTTCGCTTTGTTGTGGTTTTTATTGCTGTTTTTTTTTGTTTTGTTTGTTTGTTTGTTTTTGTTCGTTATTTATTTATTTATTTATTTATTTTCACTTCTTTCTCTTTCCTGGTTATGCTTTGCTTTTCCTGGTGCTACTTTCCTTTGCTCAGCTTTGCCCTCCCTGGCCTTGCATTTTTTTTTATTTTTATTTTTTTTTTTTATAGGGCCACGCTTTCCTTTGTTTAGCTTTGCTTTCCTCTACTTTGTTCTGCTTTGCTATGCCTTTCCTGGTCATGCTTTGCATTTTTTTTTTTTTTTTTTTATCTGATGTTCAATTCCATGCTTTCTGTTTTCCTTTTATATCTTTTTCTTGTGTTTTCTCTGGCCGTGCTTTGCTTTTCCAGGCGCTGGATGTCATTGCTTTTCCCTATGCCGCTAGGTCTTTTCCCTAGCAGGGCTTTGCTTTGTCTTGCTCAGCTTTCATCCGCATTGCTCTGCTCTCCTGTGCTGTGCTAGGCTTCCTTTGGGGACTGTCTCGCTGATTTTGCTGCCGAGTCGATTGGTAAATTTATGAACGCATAAACCGTCAGAAACAGAACTTGGCCTCCCCGCAGCCCAGCCACTGTCCCCTCAGAACTGGCACGTGTGGGCAGCAGGCCTGGCCAGCCGACATGGTCCATTCTTTGTCCCCAGCCATGCGGCAAGCTGCCAGGTGGGCCCCACTGCTCGTTGTGTGTCTGAGGTTCTCAACGACAGTAAGTAACTACATGATTCCCACAACTGCGGTGGAAGAAATCCACAACAACAACAACAACAACAAAATAGATAGAGATATATAAAACCAGCTAAGGCAAGACATGGTTCTTGCCCACCGTCACGGTGCACCAGGAGATGTGAAGGAGGCTGGGGAGAGGGCGATCAGGGTACAGCCACTGTCCAAGTCTGGCTGCCACCTGCACACAACATGAGGGCCCTCCGGTCTCCCCCCCACAGACACTTGGAACCCAAAGGAGGGCTGGCCGCCAGCTCGCTACGTTCGCTTTGCTTCTCTTTGTTTTGCCTTGCTCCGCTTTGCCTTGCTATGTTTTGCCTTTTCTGGCCATGTTTTGCTTTTTTTTTTTTTTTTTTAAATTGTTCATTGCATTCTTTTGTTTTCCTTTTGGACCTTTTTAACGTGTTTTTAGAGGCCGTGCATTTCTTTTCCAGGCGCTGGATGTCATTGCTTTTCCCTATGCCGCTAGGTCTTTTCCCTAGCAGGGCTTTGCTTTGTCTTGCTCAGCTTTCATCCGCATTGCTCTGCTCTCCTGTGCTGTGCTAGGCTTCCTTTAGAGACTGTCTCACTGATTTTGCTGCCGAGTCGATTGGTAAATTTATGAACGCATAAACCATCAGACACAGAACTTGGCCTCCCCGCAGTCCAGCGACTGTCCCCTTGGAACTGGAGGCTGGGTGCAGCAGGCCTGGCCAGCCGACATGGTCCATTCTGTGTCCCCAGCCATGCGGCGAGCCGTCAGGGGACCCCTAACTGCTACTCGTGTGGTGATAGTGTTCAGTGAGAATTTCAACGAGAATAAGTAACTACGTGATTCCCACAACTACGGTGGTAGAAATCCACAACAAACAACAAAAAAATGTATATAGATATAAAACCAGCTAAAGCAAGACATGGCTCTTGCCGGGTGTCACAGTGGACTAGGAGCTGTGAAGAAGGCTGAGGAGCGGGCGATCAGGGTACAGCCACTGTCCAAGTCTGGCTGCCACCTGTACACAACATGGAGCCCTCCGGTCTCCCCCCCACAGACACTTGGAACCCAAAGGAGGGCTGGCCGCCAGCTCGCTACGTTCGCTTTGCTTCTCTTTGTTTTGTCCTTGCTCCGCTTTGCTTTGCTCTTCCTGGCACAGTTTTGCTTTCCCATCCCTCCTTTCCTCTGCTGTTCTTGCCGTGGCTTTGCTTGGATTTGCGTCAGACTGCTTTGCTTTTTCTTCCCTCGTTATGGTTTGTTTTTCATTGTGCTACTTTCCTTAGCTCTGCTTTGCCTTCCCCGACCTTGCTTTGTTTTGCTTTATGGGGCCATGCTTGCCTTTGTTTAGCTTCTCTCTGCTCTGCTTTGCCTTGCTATGTTTTGCCTTTTCTGGACATGCTTTGCATCTATTTTTTTTTTAATTATTATTATTATTTTTTTTTTTCTTTAAATGTTCATTGCATTCTTTTGGTTTCATTTTGGACCTATCTGATGTGTTTTTACAGGCCGTGCTTTGCTTTTCCAGACCTTGGTTGTTACTGCTTTTCCTTATGCCGCTAGGTCTTTTTCTTAGCAGGGTTTTACTCTGCCTTGCTCAGCTTTTATCCGCATTGCTCTGCTGTCCTGTGCTGTGCTAGGATTCTTTTGGAGACAGTCCCACTGGTTTTACTGGGCTAGCCGCCAGCTCGCTACGTTTGCTTTGCTTCTCTTTGTTTTGCCTTGCTCCGCTTTGCTTTGCTCTTCCTGGCACAGTTTTGCTTTCCCATCCCTCCTTTCCTCTGCTGTTCTTGCCCCTGCTTTGCCTCAGAGTGTTTTGCTCTTTCTCTCCTGGAAATACTTTGCATTTCCTTGTGCTACTTTCCTTTGCTCTGCTTTGACTTGCTCAGCTTTCCCTTCCCTGGCCATGCTTCCGGTTGCTTTATCAGGCCATGCTTTCCTTGGTTTAGCTTTGGTTTATAGACCTGGCACTGCTCTGCCTTTCCTACCCATGCTGTGCTTTGCCTTGCCTCAAACTGCTTTGCTTTCATTTGTTTGCTTTGTCTTTCCTGCTTGCGGTTTGCTTTACCTGGTGCTACTTTCCTTAGCTCTGCTTTGCCTTCCCTGGCCTTGCTTTCGTTTGCTTTATCAGGCCATGTTTTCCTTTGTTTAGCTTTGCTTTGCTCTGCTTTGCTTTGCCTTTCATCTTTTATTCGTTTTCCTTTTTTTTTCATTTATTTATTTATTTATTTATTTATTTATTTCATGTTCCTTGCATGATTTGTTTTCATGTTGGACCTATCTGATGTGTTTTTACAGGCCGTGCTTTGCTTTTCCAGGCCCTGGTGGTCACTGCTTTTCCCTATGCCTAGCAGGGCTTTTCCTTGTCTTGCTCAGCTTTCATCCGCATTGCCTTCCTCTCCTGTGCTGTGCTAGGCTTCCTTTGGAGACTGTCTCACTGATTTTGCTGCCGAGTCGATTGGTAAATTTATGAACGCATAAACCGTCAGAAACAGAACTTGGCCTCCCCGCAGTCCAGCGACTGTCCACTCGGAACTGGCGCGTGTGGGCAGCAGGCCTGGCCAGCCGACATGGTCCATTCTTTGTCCCCAGCCATGCGGCGAGCCGCCAGGTGGGCCCCACTGCTCGTTGTGTGTCTGAGGTTCTCAACGACAGTAAGTAACTACATGATTCCCACAACTACGGTGGAAGAAATCCACAACAACAACAACAACAACAAAATAGATAGAGATATATAAAACTAGCTAAGGCAAGACATGGTTCTTGCCCACCGTCACGGTGGACCAGGAGATGTGAAGGAGGCTGGGGAGAGGGCGATCAGGGTACAGCCACTGTCCAAGTCTGGCTGCCACCTGTACACAAAATGGAGCCCTCCGGTCTCCCCCCCACAGACACTTGGAACCCAAAGGAGTGCTGGCCGCCAGCTCGCTACGTTCGCTTTGCTTCTCTTTGTTCTGCCTTGCTTTGCTTTGCTTTGCTCTTCCTGGCACCGTTTTGCTTTTCCATACCTCCTTTTCTCTGCTGTTCTTACCTCAGATTGCTTTGCTTTTTCTCTCCTGGAAATGCTGTGTTTTTCCTTGTGCTACTTTGCTTTGCTTTGCTTTGCTTTGCTTTGCTTTGCTTTGCTTTGCTTTGCTTTGCTTTGCTTTGCTTTTTCTTTCCTGGGCCTGCTACGTTTTTACTTGTGCGGTCATGCTTTATTTTTTATTTCTTTGCTTCGTGTTCCTGTCAGTGCTTTGCTTTACCTTCTCTGCTCTTCTGTACCTTTCTTAGCCTTGCTGTGCTTTGCTTTGACTCAAACTGCTTTCTTTCCTTGGCTTTCCCTTTCCTGGCACCGCTTTGTTTTTCCCCGTGCTCCTTTCCTTAGCTTTGCCGTCTTTATGAATGCATAAACAAGTTCATGAAACTTGTTTATGAACACATAGAAAAGTTAGCCGGCCTGCAGCCCGACAGCTGTCCCCTCGGAGCTGGCGGGCAGGGACAGGGATCTGGCTACCGGGCCAGGTCTATTTTGTTGCCCACCGTTGTCCGGAGAGCCACCAGGTGGGCTCTGTTGCTATTCGTCTGGGGAGGGGTGTGGGTTGAGAACAACAATAAATAACTACTCGATTCCTAAAACTAAAGGGGGAAACAGATGGAGAAAATACTATTATTATTACTACTACTACTACTATTTTTATTACGTTTTAATGATACTTATTTCTATTACTATTTAATACTTTTATTTCTAATAGCTTTTTAGTAGTATATAATAATAATAATAATAATGACAATAACAATTTATATAATGATAAGCAGCTAAAGCAAACCAGCCAGGCAGCCAGCCAAACTGAGTGGCACAGGTGGGGAGCCGTTCACGGCCGAGCAGGAGCCTCTGATGTCAGAGCGAGAGGCGGCCCGAGGCAACCGGGGGCCGCTGCCACACCCTGGCCTTCTCAAACGCCCAGCTCCCCATAACCCAGCGATTTCGACTGACGCTAAGTTAACTACGCATTTTGTTTTGGCAGCACCGTTTTGCTTTGCTTTGCTTTCCCTGGCCCTGCGTTGCTTTGCTTTGCTTTGCTTTGCTTTGTATTCGTGGCACTGCTTCGCTTTTCCTGGCCCTCTTTTACTTTGGTTTTTCTGTTCCTCACCATGCTTTGCTTTTTCTGGCCTCGCTTTGTTTCGTTTTGCTTGACTTTGTATTCGTGACACCGCTTTTCTTTCCCTGGACCTCCTTTGCTTTGGTTTCTCTCGCCCTTCTTTGTTTTGCTTTTGCTGGCCCTGCCTTGCTTTGTTTTGCTTTATGTTGTATTCAAGACACCGCTTTTCTTTTCCTGGACCTCTTTTGCTTTGGTTTTTCTCGCCTTTCTTTGTTTTGCTTTTGCTGGCCCTGCCTTGCTTTGTTTTGCTTTACGTTGTATTCAGGACACCGCTTTTCTTTCCCCCACCCCCCAGGAAATCCTTAGCTTAGTTGTTTTTGGGTGTTTTTTGTTTTTTGTTTTTTTTTGTTTTTTTGTTTGTTTGTTTGTTTGTTTGTTTGTTTGTTTGTTTTTTTCCTCGCCCTTCTTTGTTTTGCTTTTGCTGGCCCTACCTCGCTTTGTTTTGCTTTAGTTTGTATTCGTGACACCACTTTTCTTTTCCTGGACCTCTTCTGCTTTGGTTTTTCTTGCCCTGCTTCGTTTTGCTTTTCCCGGCCCTTCTTGGCTTTGCTTTTCCTTTTGCCTTTTTCTTTTCCCTGGCAGGGCTATGCTTTGTCTCGCTCCGCTTTCCGTTGCATTGCTCAGCTCTGCTTTGCCGTGCTAGGTAGGCTTCTTTTGCAGACCGTCGCACCGATTTGGGCGATGAGTCGATCAGTGTATTGATGAAGGCATAAACCCTCAGGCGCACACCGTGGCCTCCCCGCAGCCCGACGACTGTCCCCTGGGAGCTGGAGGGTGGGGACAGGAAGCCTGGCCACCCACCCAGCATGGTCTATTCCTCATCCCCCGCTGTTCGGCGAGCCGCCAGGTGGGTCCCGCTGCTGCTGTTCGTCTGGGGATGGGGTTGGGTGAGGTTTTTTAGGACGATAAGTGACATTACACGATTCCCAATGATTTGGGTTCGTTTTGCTTTGCTTTACTTTTCCTTGCTTTACTTTTCGTTGCTCTTCCCCGCTTTGCTTTTCCTGCACCTGCTTCGACATGCTTTCCTTAGAACTGCCTATTTTCGGGGGGTTTTGGTTTGTATTCCCGGCACCGAATCCTTTTCTTTGCTCTGCTTTGCTGTTCCTACTCTGCTTTGCTTTTTTGCTCTGTTGATGTGTTTACACACTCGGGAACGCTGGGTCACCTAATTCGGCCTCCCCACAGCCCGCCAACCGTCCCTTCGCAGCTGGCAGGTGGGGGTGTGGGGGTCGGCCACCCAGCCAAGTCTATTCCAGTACCCCTGCTGACTGGGGAGCCGCCACCTGAGCTCAACTGCCATTTGCCTGAGGAGGCGGGGGGGGGGGGGGGGGGGGGGGAGGAGGGGGAGCTGAGGAGTGGAGGGGTGGGGGAGGTTTTGAAAGACTGTAAGGAATGACAGGATTCCTAAAGCTACAGCAGAAAACAGGCAACGGAACAAACTAATAACAAACATAAAGATAACAGCATTTATTTTCCAAAGCAGCTAAAGCAAAGCGGCCAGGCAGTCAGCCGCACTGAGCGGCACAGGTGGCGAGCCTCTCGCGGCCGAGCAACCTCTGACGTCAGAGCGAGCGGCGGCCCGAAGCAGCCGGGGTCCGCTCTCTCCCCCCGCCCCCTCCCTCCTCGTGGAGCCACCAGGTCTACTTCTCCCTCCTCCTCCCCGCTCTCCCCCCCCCCCCCCCCCGCCCCCTCCCGCCTCGTGGAGCCATCAGGTCTACCCGGCCGTCACGGCCATCGGTCTAGCCATCACGACCACTGCTAGAGGGCGGCCAGTAATGAGAGTAAGAAGTCTGGAAGGCAAGCTTCATTTACTTTGGCATGAAATGATGGCCCCGTGCTATCATTGTCAGGTGGACACAACAAAAGCCCCTTCTCTCTGCCCACCCCCTAACCTCGCACCCTTGCCCACCAGGACTTTCCGTGCATGACCAGCAAAGTGCCTGGACCCTGGCAGCCTCTCTCCCCCCGCCCCCTCCCTCCTCGTGGAGCCACCAGGTCTACTTCTCCCTCCTCCTCCCCGCTGTCCTCCCCGCCCCCTCCCTCCTCGTGGAGCCACCAGGTCTACTTCTCCCTCCTCCCCGCTCTCTCCCCCCGCCCCCTCCCTCCTCGTGGAGCCACCAGGTCTACTTCTCCCTCCTCCTCCCCGCTGTCCTCCCCGCCCCCTCCCTCCTCGTGGAGCCACCAGGTCTACTTCTCCCTCCTCCCCGCTCTCTCCCCCCGCCCCCTCCCTCCTCGTGGAGCCACCAGGTCTACTTCTCCCTCCTCCTCCCCGCTGTCTCCCCCCCCGCCCCCTCCCTCCTCGTGGAGCCACCAGGTCTACTTCTCCCTCCTCCCCGCTCTCTCCCCCCGCCCCCTCCCTCCTCGTGGAGCCACCAGGTCTACTTCTCCCTCCTCCTCCCCGCTGTCTCCCCCCCCGCCCCCTCCCTCCTCGTGGAGCCACCAGGTCTACTTCTCCCTCCTCCTCCTCCCCGCTCCCCCCGCCCCCTCCCTCCTCGTGGAGCCACCAGGTCTACTTCTCCCTCCTCCTCCCCGCTCTCCCCCCCCCCCCCCCCCCGCCCCCTCCCGCCTCGTGGAGCCATCAGGTCTACCCCGCCGTCACGGCCATCGGTCTAGCCATCACGGCCACTGCTAGAGGGCGGCCAGTAATGAGAGTAAGAAGTCTGGAAGGCAAGCTTCATTTACTTTGGCATGAAATGATGGCCCCCTGCTATCATTGTCAGGTGGACACAACAAAAGCCCCTTCTCTCTGCCCACCCCCTAACCTCGCACCTTTGAGTGTCCCCTTGCCCACCAGGACTTTCCGTGCATGACCAGCAAAGTGCCTGGACCCTGGCAGCCTCTCTCCCCCCGCCCCCTCCCTCCTCGTGGAGCCACCAGGTCTACTTCTCCCTCCTCCCCGCTCTGTCCTCCCCGCCCCCTCCCTCCTCGTGGAGCCACCAGGTCTACTTCTCCCTCCTCCTCCTCCCCGCTCCCCCCTTCCCCCTCCCTCCTCGTGGAGCCACCAGGTCTACTTCTCCCTCCTCCCCGCTCTCTCCCCCCGCCCCCTCCCTCCTCGTGGAGCCACCAGGTCTACTTCTCCCTCCTCCTCCTCCCCGCTCCCCCCGCCCCCTCCCTCCTCGTGGAGCCACCAGGTCTACTTCTCCCTCCTCCTCCCCGCTCTATCCTCCCCGCCCCCTCCCTCCTCGTGGAGCCACCAGGTCTACTTCTCCCTCCTCCCCGCTCTCTCCCCCCGCCCCCTCCCTCCTCGTGGAGCCACCAGGTCTACTTCTCCCTCCTCCTCCCCGCTCCCCCCGCCCCCTCCCTCCTCGTGGAGCCACCAGGTCTACTTCTCCCTCCTCCTCCCCGCTGTCTCCCCCCCCGCCCCCTCCCTCCTCGTGGAGCCACCAGGTCTACTTCTCCCTCCTCCCCGCTCTCTCCCCCCGCCCCCTCCCTCCTCGTGGAGCCACCAGGTCTACTTCTCCCTCCTCCCCGCTCTCTCCCCCCGCCCCCTCCCTCCTCGTGGAGCCACCAGGTCTACTTCTCCCTCCTCCTCCCCGCTGTCTCCCCCCCCGCCCCCTCCCTCCTCGTGGAGCCACCAGGTCTACTTCTCCCTCCTCCCCGCTCTCTCCCCCCGCCCCCTCCCTCCTCGTGGAGCCACCAGGTCTACTTCTCCCTCCTCCTCCCCGCTGTCTCCCCCCCCGCCCCCTCCCTCCTCGTGGAGCCACCAGGTCTACTTCTCCCTCCTCCTCCTCCCCGCTCCCCCCGCCCCCTCCCTCCTCGTGGAGCCACCAGGTCTACTTCTCCCTCCTCCTCCCCGCTCTCCCCCCCCCCCCCCCCCGCCCCCTCCCGCCTCGTGGAGCCATCAGGTCTACCCCGCCGTCACGGCCATCGGTCTAGCCATCACGGCCACTGCTAGAGGGCGGCCAGTAATGAGAGTAAGAAGTCTGGAAGGCAAGCTTCATTTACTTTGGCATGAAATGATGGCCCCCTGCTATCATTGTCAGGTGGACACAACAAAAGCCCCTTCTCTCTGCCCACCCCCTAACCTCGCACCTTTGAGTGTCCCCTTGCCCACCAGGACTTTCCGTGCATGACCAGCAAAGTGCCTGGACCCTGGCAGCCTCTCTCCCCCCGCCCCCTCCCTCCTCGTGGAGCCACCAGGTCTAC
>NC_089016.1:326364-338864 GCF_963932015.1 Anas acuta | reverse complement strand
ATCGGCCCTGAGAGGAACCGACCCGCCGGGAAGCCTCTCCGACGTGCCCGAGGAACGCCTCGACGGGCGCCTGCGTGCGGGTGACGTGAGGTGCATCGTCGGGAGCCGGAGGCGCCGCCGCCTCGGCCGTGACAATCCGCGGGGTCCCCCCTCTTTCGCCTTCCGAGCCTCCGGGACCCACACAAGCAGCCGGGGACGCCCCCGGACAGACGCGTTCGGGCGCCGGCGGACCGCCCGCCGGCTTCTGGCCGCTCTCTCTCTCTCTCCACAGCTCTGAGCTCGCGGCTCGTTGCTGCTTCTCCGGCGACTCGCACGCGCGCGCCCCCTTCTCGCTCGCGCGCCGGCTCTCCAAGCCCCAAGCGCTCGCTCGGCACCGCTGGCGGAGCAGAGTCCTCACTCTCTCCTATAGACGGACAGAAAAGTCCTTGCCTCGGAAACGACGCGGGTCCTTTTCCAGGCTACCGCGGCGAGGCACCCGAGCGCAACCGACTTTTACCTCGACCTAACTGGAGGCACAGAGAAACAGCGACGCCTACCACACCTTCCGAGCCGTGGCACGAGCTGCTAGTCTACCTCCAGCCCCACGGCGGGCCCCAAAGTCCCGTCGGAGACGCGGTAGACCTGGCCGCCGTTCCCTCTGCCCGATCGTCGGCAAACTCCTTCGCGCGGGTAGACCTGGCAACCTCAGGAGGACACGGGGAGGCCCGCCGGCCGGGAACCAACACCGCCGGCCCGCCTTCCTTCGCTTTTCGAGCGGGCCCTTCCGGCACTTTTCGGACCTTTTCGGGCTTTTTCGGACCTTTCCGGGAATTTCCGACGCTTTCCGCGCCATCGGAACCCCTCGGGAACCGCTCGACCGACCGACGGGCGCGCGCCTTCGCAAACGCGCGCGCGCGCGCGCTCCCGTCGCTGCCGGGCAGACCCCAACGCCGTTCTCGCGGCCGGACCTGCAGCGACCCCTACAGGTCGCCAACCGGCAAAACAAACATGGCGACCGCGGCCGGGTAGACCTGGCGGCTGCTGTCCGCAGCACTTGTACAAGGCGCCCGCGGCCCCCCCCGCCCCCTACAGGTCGCCAACCGGCAAAACAAACATGGCGACCGCGGCCGGGTAGACCTGGCGGCTGCTGTCCGCAGCACTTGTACAAGGCGCCCGCGGCCCCCCCGAGCCGGGGAACACCTGCCGGCCGGGAACCAACCCCGCCGTCGTTTCCCTAGCAGGGCTCTGCTTTGTCTTGCTCAGCTTTCAGCCGCATTACTCTGCTCTCCTGTGCTGTGCTAGGCTTCCTTTGGAGACTGTCTCACTGATTTTGCTGCCGAGTCGATTGGTAAATTTATGAACGCATAAACCGTCAGACACAGAACTTGGCCTCCCCGCAGCCCAGCCACTGTCCCCTCAGAACTGGCACGTGTGGGCAGCAGGCCTGGCCAGCCGACATGGTCCATTCTGTGTCCCCAGCCATGCGGCGAGCTGCCAGGTGGGTCCCACTGCTCGTTGTGTGTCTGAGGTTCTTAAAGACAGTAAGTAACGACATGATTCCCACAACTGCGGTGGAAGAAATCCACAACAACAACAACAACAACAACAACAACAAAATAGATAGAGATATATAAAACCAGCTAAGGCAAGACATGGTTCTTGCCCACCGTCACGGTGCACCAGGAGATGTGAAGGAGGCTGGGGAGAGGGCGATCAGGGTACAGCCACTGTCCAAGTCTGGCTGCCACCTGCACACAACATGAGGGCCCTCCGGTCTCCCCCCCACAGACACTTGGAACCCAAAGGAGGGCTGGCCGCCAGCTCGCTACGTTCGCTTTGCTTCCCTTTGTTTTGCCTTGCTCCGCTTTGCTTTGCTCTTCCTGGCACAGTTTTGCTTTCCCATACCTCCTTTCCTCTGCTGTTCTTGCCCCAGCTTTGCTTTGCTTTGCCTCAGATTGTTTTGCTGTTTCTTTCCTGAAAATGCTTTGCTTTTCCTTGTGCTACATTCCCTTGCTCTGCTTTGACTTGCTTGGCTTTCCCTTCCCTGGCCGTGCTTTCCTTGGTTTAGCTTTGGGTTATAGACCTGGCACTGCTTTCCTTTTCCTACCCCTGCTGTGCTTTGCCTTGCCTCAAACTGCTTTGCTTTGTTTTGTTTGCTTTGTCTTCCCTGGTTATGCTTTGCTTTTCCTGGTGCTACTTTCCTTTGCTCAGCTTTGCCTTCCCTGGCCGTGCTTTGTTTTGCTTTATGGGGCCATGCTTTCCTTTTTTTACCTTTGCCTTGCTCTCTTTTGCCTCACCTGCTCCTGCTCTCCTTTCCATTTTCAGGCCATGCTTGCCTTTGTTTTGCTTTACTTTGTGTTCCTGGCACTGCTTTGCTGTTCCTTTTGCTACTTTCTTTTGTTCTGCTTTGCCTTGCCTGGCCATGCTTTGCTTTGCCTTGCTTTGTATTCCTGGCATTGCTTTGCTTTTCCTTCTCTGCTCTGCTTAGCTTCTCTTAACCCAGCTCTGATTTGCCTTACCTCCAACTTTTTCGCTTTGTTGTGTTTATTTTAATGGTGTTTTTTTTTTTTTTTTTGTTTGTTTGTTTGTTTGTTCATTTTTTCTTTTTTTTTTTTTTATTTATTTTCACTTCTTTCTCTTTCCTGGCACTGCTTTGCTTTACCTGGTGCTACTTTCCTTAGCTCTGTTTTGCCTTCCCTGGCCTTCCTTTCGTTTGCTTTATCAGGCCATGTTTTCCTTTGTTTAGCTTTGCTTTGCTCTGCTTTGCTTTGCCTTTCATCTTTTTTTCGTTTTTCTTTTTTTAAAATTAATTAATTAATTTATTAATTTATTTATTTATTTATTTATTTATTTATTTATTTATTTATTTCATGTTCCTTGCATGATTTGTTTTCATGTTGGACCTATCTGATGTGTTTTTACAGGCCGTGCTTTGCTTTTCCAGGCCCTGGTGGTCACTGCTTTTCCCTATGCCTAGCAGGGCTTTTCCTTGTCTTGCTCAGCTTTCATCCGCATTGCCTTCCTCTCCTGTGCTGTGCTAGGCTTCCTTTGGAGACTGTCTCGATGATTTTGCTGCTGAGTCGATTGGTAAATTTATGAACACATAAACCATCGGAAACAGAACTTGGCCTCCCTGCAGTCCAGCGACTGTCCACTCGGAACTGGCACGTGTGGGCAGCAGGCCTGGCCAGCCGACATGGTCCATTCTTTGTCCCCAGCCATGCGGCGAGCTGCCAGGTGGGCCCCACTGCTCGTTGTGTGTCTGAGGTTCTCAACGACAGTAAGTAACTACATGATTCCCACAACTACGGTGGAAGAAATCCACAACAACAACAACAACAACAACAACAACAACAAAACAGGTAGAGATATATAAAACGTCACGGTGGACTAGGAGATGTGAAGGAGGCTGGGGAGAGGGCGATCAGGGTACAGCCACTGTCCAAGTCTGGCTGCCACCTGTAAACAAAATGGAGGCCCTCCGGTCTCCCCCCCACAGCCACCTGGAATCCAAAGGAGGGCTGGCCGCCAGCTCGCTATGTTCGCTTTGCTTCTCTTTGTATTGCCTTGCTCCGCTTTGTTTTGCTCTTCCTGGCACAGTTTTGCTTTCCCATACCTCCTTTCCTCTGCTGTTCTTGCCCAGGCTTTGCCTCAGATTGCTTTGCTTTTTCTTTCCTGAAAATGCTTTGCTTTTCCTTGTGCTACATTCCTTTGCTCTGCTTTGACTTGCTCAGCTTTGCCTTCCCTGGCCGTGCTTTCCTTGGTTTAGCTTTGGGTTATAGACCTGGCACTGCTTTGCTTTTCCTACCCCTGCTGTGCTTTGCCTTGCCTCAAACTGCTTTGCTTTGCTTTGTTTGCTTTGTCTTCCCTGGTTATGCTTTGCTTTTCCTGGTGCTACTTTCCTTTGCTCAGCTTTGCCTTCCCTGGCCGTGCTTTGTTTTGCTTTATGGGGCCATGCTTTCCTTTTTTTACCTTTGCCTTGCTCTCTTTTGCCTCACCTGCTCCTGCTCTCCTTTCCATTTTCAGGCCATGCTTGCCTTTGTTTTGCTTTACTTTGTGTTCCTGGCACTGCTTTGCTGTTCCTTTTGCTACTTTCTTTTGTTCTGCTTTGCCTTGCCTGGCCATGCTTTGCTTTGCCTTGCTTTGTATTCCTGGCATTGCTTTGCTTTTCCTTCTCTGCTCTGCTTAGCTTCTCTTAACCCAGCTCTGATTTGCCTTACCTCCAACTTTTTCGCTTTGTTGTGGTTTTTATTGCTGTTTTTTTTTGTTTTGTTTGTTTGTTTGTTTTTGTTCGTTATTTATTTATTTATTTATTTATTTTCACTTCTTTCTCTTTCCTGGTTATGCTTTGCTTTTCCTGGTGCTACTTTCCTTTGCTCAGCTTTGCCCTCCCTGGCCTTGCATTTTTTTTTATTTTTTTTTATTTTTTTTATAGGGCCACGCTTTCCTTTGTTTAGCTTTGCTTTCCTCTACTTTGTTCTGCTTTGCTATGCCTTTCCTGGTCATGCTTTGCATTTTTTTTTTTTTTTTTTTATCTGATGTTCAATTCCATGCTTTCTGTTTTCCTTTTATATCTTTTTCTTGTGTTTTCTCTGGCCGTGCTTTGCTTTTCCAGGCGCTGGATGTCATTGCTTTTCCCTATGCCGCTAGGTCTTTTCCCTAGCAGGGCTTTGCTTTGTCTTGCTCAGCTTTCATCCGCATTGCTCTGCTCTCCTGTGCTGTGCTAGGCTTCCTTTGGGGACTGTCTCGCTGATTTTGCTGCCGAGTCGATTGGTAAATTTATGAACGCATAAACCGTCAGAAACAGAACTTGGCCTCCCCGCAGCCCAGCCACTGTCCCCTCAGAACTGGCACGTGTGGGCAGCAGGCCTGGCCAGCCGACATGGTCCATTCTTTGTCCCCAGCCATGCGGCAAGCTGCCAGGTGGGCCCCACTGCTCGTTGTGTGTCTGAGGTTCTCAACGACAGTAAGTAACTACATGATTCCCACAACTGCGGTGGAAGAAATCCACAACAACAACAACAACAACAAAATAGATAGAGATATATAAAACCAGCTAAGGCAAGACATGGTTCTTGCCCACCGTCACGGTGCACCAGGAGATGTGAAGGAGGCTGGGGAGAGGGCGATCAGGGTACAGCCACTGTCCAAGTCTGGCTGCCACCTGCACACAACATGAGGGCCCTCCGGTCTCCCCCCCACAGACACTTGGAACCCAAAGGAGTGCTGGCCGCCAGCTCGCTACGTTCGCTTTGCTTCTCTTTGTTTTGCCTTGCTCCGCTTTGCCTTGCTATGTTTTGCCTTTTCTGGCCATGTTTTGCTTTTTTTTTTTTTTTTTTAAATTGTTCATTGCATTCTTTTGTTTTCCTTTTGGACCTTTTTAACGTGTTTTTAGAGGCCGTGCATTTCTTTTCCAGGCGCTGGATGTCATTGCTTTTCCCTATGCCGCTAGGTCTTTTCCCTAGCAGGGCTTTGCTTTGTCTTGCTCAGCTTTCATCCGCATTGCTCTGCTCTCCTGTGCTGTGCTAGGCTTCCTTTAGAGACTGTCTCACTGATTTTGCTGTCGAGTCGATTGGTAAATTTATGAACGCATAAACCATCAGACACAGAACTTGGCCTCCCCGCAGTCCAGCGACTGTCCCCTTGGAACTGGAGGCTGGGTGCAGCAGGCCTGGCCAGCCGACATGGTCCATTCTGTGTCCCCAGCCATGCGGCGAGCCGTCAGGGGACCCCTAACTGCTACTCGTGTGGTGATAGTGTTCAGTGAGAATTTCAACGAGAATAAGTAACTACGTGATTCCCACAACTACGGTGGTAGAAATCCACAACAAACAACAAAAAAATGTATATAGATATAAAACCAGCTAAAGCAAGACATGGCTCTTGCCGGGTGTCACAGTGGACTAGGAGCTGTGAAGAAGGCTGAGGAGCGGGCGATCAGGGTACAGCCACTGTCCAAGTCTGGCTGCCACCTGTACACAACATGGAGCCCTCCGGTCTCCCCCCCACAGACACTTGGAACCCAAAGGAGGGCTGGCCGCCAGCTCGCTACGTTCGCTTTGCTTCTCTTTGTTTTGTCCTTGCTCCGCTTTGCTTTGCTCTTCCTGGCACAGTTTTGCTTTCCCATCCCTCCTTTCCTCTGCTGTTCTTGCCGTGGCTTTGCTTGGATTTGCGTCAGACTGCTTTGCTTTTTCTTCCCTCGTTATGGTTTGTTTTTCATTGTGCTACTTTCCTTAGCTCTGCTTTGCCTTCCCCGACCTTGCTTTGTTTTGCTTTATGGGGCCATGCTTGCCTTTGTTTAGCTTCTCTCTGCTCTGCTTTGCCTTGCTATGTTTTGCCTTTTCTGGACATGCTTTGCATCTATTTTTTTTTTAATTATTATTATTATTTTTTTTTTTCTTTAAATGTTCATTGCATTCTTTTGGTTTCATTTTGGACCTATCTGATGTGTTTTTACAGGCCGTGCTTTGCTTTTCCAGACCTTGGTTGTTACTGCTTTTCCTTATGCCGCTAGGTCTTTTTCTTAGCAGGGTTTTACTCTGCCTTGCTCAGCTTTTATCCGCATTGCTCTGCTGTCCTGTGCTGTGCTAGGATTCTTTTGGAGACAGTCCCACTGGTTTTACTGGGCTAGCCGCCAGCTCGCTACGTTTGCTTTGCTTCTCTTTGTTTTGCCTTGCTCCGCTTTGCTTTGCTCTTCCTGGCACAGTTTTGCTTTCCCATCCCTCCTTTCCTCTGCTGTTCTTGCCCCTGCTTTGCCTCAGAGTGTTTTGCTCTTTCTCTCCTGGAAATACTTTGCATTTCCTTGTGCTACTTTCCTTTGCTCTGCTTTGACTTGCTCAGCTTTCCCTTCCCTGGCCATGCTTCCGGTTGCTTTATCAGGCCATGCTTTCCTTGGTTTAGCTTTGGTTTATAGACCTGGCACTGCTCTGCCTTTCCTACCCATGCTGTGCTTTGCCTTGCCTCAAACTGCTTTGCTTTCATTTGTTTGCTTTGTCTTTCCTGCTTGCGGTTTGCTTTACCTGGTGCTACTTTCCTTAGCTCTGCTTTGCCTTCCCTGGCCTTGCTTTCGTTTGCTTTATCAGGCCATGTTTTCCTTTGTTTAGCTTTGCTTTGCTCTGCTTTGCTTTGCCTTTCATCTTTTATTCGTTTTCCTTTTTTTTTCATTTATTTATTTATTTATTTATTTATTTATTTCATGTTCCTTGCATGATTTGTTTTCATGTTGGACCTATCTGATGTGTTTTTACAGGCCGTGCTTTGCTTTTCCAGGCCCTGGTGGTCACTGCTTTTCCCTATGCCTAGCAGGGCTTTTCCTTGTCTTGCTCAGCTTTCATCCGCATTGCCTTCCTCTCCTGTGCTGTGCTAGGCTTCCTTTGGAGACTGTCTCACTGATTTTGCTGCCGAGTCGATTGGTAAATTTATGAACGCATAAACCGTCAGAAACAGAACTTGGCCTCCCCGCAGTCCAGCGACTGTCCACTCGGAACTGGCGCGTGTGGGCAGCAGGCCTGGCCAGCCGACATGGTCCATTCTTTGTCCCCAGCCATGCGGCGAGCCGCCAGGTGGGCCCCACTGCTCGTTGTGTGTCTGAGGTTCTCAACGACAGTAAGTAACTACATGATTCCCACAACTACGGTGGAAGAAATCCACAACAACAACAACAACAACAAAATAGATAGAGATATATAAAACTAGCTAAGGCAAGACATGGTTCTTGCCCACCGTCACGGTGGACCAGGAGATGTGAAGGAGGCTGGGGAGAGGGCGATCAGGGTACAGCCACTGTCCAAGTCTGGCTGCCACCTGTACACAAAATGGAGCCCTCCGGTCTCCCCCCCACAGACACTTGGAACCCAAAGGAGTGCTGGCCGCCAGCTCGCTACGTTCGCTTTGCTTCTCTTTGTTCTGCCTTGCTTTGCTTTGCTTTGCTCTTCCTGGCACCGTTTTGCTTTTCCATACCTCCTTTTCTCTGCTGTTCTTACCTCAGATTGCTTTGCTTTTTCTCTCCTGGAAATGCTGTGTTTTTCCTTGTGCTACTTTGCTTTGCTTTGCTTTGCTTTGCTTTGCTTTGCTTTGCTTTGCTTTGCTTTGCTTTTTCTTTCCTGGGCCTGCTACGTTTTTACTTGTGCGGTCATGCTTTATTTTTTATTTCTTTGCTTCGTGTTCCTGTCAGTGCTTTGCTTTACCTTCTCTGCTCTTCTGTACCTTTCTTAGCCTTGCTGTGCTTTGCTTTGACTCAAACTGCTTTCTTTCCTTGGCTTTCCCTTTCCTGGCACCGCTTTGTTTTTCCCCGTGCTCCTTTCCTTAGCTTTGCCGTCTTTATGAATGCATAAACAAGTTCATGAAACTTGTTTATGAACACATAGAAAAGTTAGCCGGCCTGCAGCCCGACAGCTGTCCCCTCGGAGCTGGCGGGCAGGGACAGGGATCTGGCTACCGGGCCAGGTCTATTTTGTTGCCCACCGTTGTCCGGAGAGCCACCAGGTGGGCTCTGTTGCTATTCGTCTGGGGAGGGGTGTGGGTTGAGAACAACAATAAATAACTACTCGATTCCTAAAACTAAAGGGGGAAACAGATGGAGAAAATACTATTATTATTACTACTACTACTACTATTTTTATTACGTTTTAATGATACTTATTTCTATTACTATTTAATACTTTTATTTCTAATAGCTTTTTAGTAGTATATAATAATAATAATAATAATGACAATAACAATTTATATAATGATAAGCAGCTAAAGCAAACCAGCCAGGCAGCCAGCCAAACTGAGTGGCACAGGTGGGGAGCCGTTCACGGCCGAGCAGGAGCCTCTGATGTCAGAGCGAGAGGCGGCCCGAGGCAACCGGGGGCCGCTGCCACACCCTGGCCTTCTCAAACGCCCAGCTCCCCATAACCCAGCGATTTCGACTGACGCTAAGTTAACTACGCATTTTGTTTTGGCAGCACCGTTTTGCTTTGCTTTGCTTTCCCTGGCCCTGCGTTGCTTTGCTTTGCTTTGCTTTGCTTTGTATTCGTGGCACTGCTTCGCTTTTCCTGGCCCTCTTTTACTTTGGTTTTTCTGTTCCTCACCATGCTTTGCTTTTTCTGGCCTCGCTTTGTTTCGTTTTGCTTGACTTTGTATTCGTGACACCGCTTTTCTTTCCCTGGACCTCCTTTGCTTTGGTTTCTCTCGCCCTTCTTTGTTTTGCTTTTGCTGGCCCTGCCTTGCTTTGTTTTGCTTTATGTTGTATTCAAGACACCGCTTTTCTTTTCCTGGACCTCTTTTGCTTTGGTTTTTCTCGCCTTTCTTTGTTTTGCTTTTGCTGGCCCTGCCTTGCTTTGTTTTGCTTTACGTTGTATTCAGGACACCGCTTTTCTTTCCCCCACCCCCCAGGAAATCCTTAGCTTAGTTGTTTTTGGGTGTTTTTTGTTTTTTGTTTTTTTTTGTTTTTTTGTTTGTTTGTTTGTTTGTTTGTTTGTTTGTTTGTTTTTTTCCTCGCCCTTCTTTGTTTTGCTTTTGCTGGCCCTACCTCGCTTTGTTTTGCTTTAGTTTGTATTCGTGACACCACTTTTCTTTTCCTGGACCTCTTCTGCTTTGGTTTTTCTTGCCCTGCTTCGTTTTGCTTTTCCCGGCCCTTCTTGGCTTTGCTTTTCCTTTTGCCTTTTTCTTTTCCCTGGCAGGGCTATGCTTTGTCTCGCTCCGCTTTCCGTTGCATTGCTCAGCTCTGCTTTGCCGTGCTAGGTAGGCTTCTTTTGCAGACCGTCGCACCGATTTGGGCGATGAGTCGATCAGTGTATTGATGAAGGCATAAACCCTCAGGCGCACACCGTGGCCTCCCCGCAGCCCGACGACTGTCCCCTGGGAGCTGGAGGGTGGGGACAGGAAGCCTGGCCACCCACCCAGCATGGTCTATTCCTCATCCCCCGCTGTTCGGCGAGCCGCCAGGTGGGTCCCGCTGCTGCTGTTCGTCTGGGGATGGGGTTGGGTGAGGTTTTTTAGGACGATAAGTGACATTACACGATTCCCAATGATTTGGGTTCGTTTTGCTTTGCTTTACTTTTCCTTGCTTTACTTTTCGTTGCTCTTCCCCGCTTTGCTTTTCCTGCACCTGCTTCGACATGCTTTCCTTAGAACTGCCTATTTTCGGGGGGTTTTGGTTTGTATTCCCGGCACCGAATCCTTTTCTTTGCTCTGCTTTGCTGTTCCTACTCTGCTTTGCTTTTTTGCTCTGTTGATGTGTTTACACACTCGGGAACGCTGGGTCACCTAATTCGGCCTCCCCACAGCCCGCCAACCGTCCCTTCGCAGCTGGCAGGTGGGGGTGTGGGGGTCGGCCACCCAGCCAAGTCTATTCCAGTACCCCTGCTGACTGGGGAGCCGCCACCTGAGCTCAACTGCCATTTGCCTGAGGAGGCGGGGGGGGGGGGGGGGGGGGGGGAGGAGGGGGAGCTGAGGAGTGGAGGGGTGGGGGAGGTTTTGAAAGACTGTAAGGAATGACAGGATTCCTAAAGCTACAGCAGAAAACAGGCAACGGAACAAACTAATAACAAACATAAAGATAACAGCATTTATTTTCCAAAGCAGCTAAAGCAAAGCGGCCAGGCAGTCAGCCGCACTGAGCGGCACAGGTGGCGAGCCTCTCGCGGCCGAGCAACCTCTGACGTCAGAGCGAGCGGCGGCCCGAAGCAGCCGGGGTCCGCTCTCTCCCCCCGCCCCCTCCCTCCTCGTGGAGCCACCAGGTCTACTTCTCCCTCCTCCTCCCCGCTCCCCCCCCCCCCCCCCCCCCGCCCCCTCCCGCCTCGTGGAGCCATCAGGTCTACCCGGCCGTCACGGCCATCGGTCTAGCCATCACGACCACTGCTAGAGGGCGGCCAGTAATGAGAGTAAGAAGTCTGGAAGGCAAGCTTCATTTACTTTGGCATGAAATGATGGCCCCGTGCTATCATTGTCAGGTGGACACAACAAAAGCCCCTTCTCTCTGCCCACCCCCTAACCTCGCACCCTTGCCCACCAGGACTTTCCGTGCATGACCAGCAAAGTGCCTGGACCCTGGCAGCCTCTCTCCCCCCGCCCCCTCCCTCCTCGTGGAGCCACCAGGTCTACTTCTCCCTCCTCCTCCCCGCTGTCCTCCCCGCCCCCTCCCTCCTCGTGGAGCCACCAGGTCTACTTCTCCCTCCTCCCCGCTCTCTCCCCCCGCCCCCTCCCTCCTCGTGGAGCCACCAGGTCTACTTCTCCCTCCTCCTCCCCGCTGTCCTCCCCGCCCCCTCCCTCCTCGTGGAGCCACCAGGTCTACTTCTCCCTCCTCCCCGCTCTCTCCCCCCGCCCCCTCCCTCCTCGTGGAGCCACCAGGTCTACTTCTCCCTCCTCCTCCCCGCTGTCTCCCCCCCCGCCCCCTCCCTCCTCGTGGAGCCACCAGGTCTACTTCTCCCTCCTCCCCGCTCTCTCCCCCCGCCCCCTCCCTCCTCGTGGAGCCACCAGGTCTACTTCTCCCTCCTCCTCCCCGCTGTCTCCCCCCCCGCCCCCTCCCTCCTCGTGGAGCCACCAGGTCTACTTCTCCCTCCTCCTCCTCCCCGCTCCCCCCGCCCCCTCCCTCCTCGTGGAGCCACCAGGTCTACTTCTCCCTCCTCCTCCCCGCTCTCCCCCCCCCCCCCCCCCCGCCCCCTCCCGCCTCGTGGAGCCATCAGGTCTACCCCGCCGTCACGGCCATCGGTCTAGCCATCACGGCCACTGCTAGAGGGCGGCCAGTAATGAGAGTAAGAAGTCTGGAAGGCAAGCTTCATTTACTTTGGCATGAAATGATGGCCCCCTGCTATCATTGTCAGGTGGACACAACAAAAGCCCCTTCTCTCTGCCCACCCCCTAACCTCGCACCTTTGAGTGTCCCCTTGCCCACCAGGACTTTCCGTGCATGACCAGCAAAGTGCCTGGACCCTGGCAGCCTCTCTCCCCCCGCCCCCTCCCTCCTCGTGGAGCCACCAGGTCTACTTCTCCCTCCTCCCCGCTCTGTCCTCCCCGCCCCCTCCCTCCTCGTGGAGCCACCAGGTCTACTTCTCCCTCCTCCTCCTCCCCGCTCCCCCCTTCCCCCTCCCTCCTCGTGGAGCCACCAGGTCTACTTCTCCCTCCTCCCCGCTCTCTCCCCCCGCCCCCTCCCTCCTCGTGGAGCCACCAGGTCTACTTCTCCCTCCTCCTCCTCCCCGCTCCCCCCGCCCCCTCCCTCCTCGTGGAGCCACCAGGTCTACTTCTCCCTCCTCCTCCCCGCTCTATCCTCCCCGCCCCCTCCCTCCTCGTGGAGCCACCAGGTCTACTTCTCCCTCCTCCCCGCTCTCTCCCCCCGCCCCCTCCCTCCTCGTGGAGCCACCAGGTCTACTTCTCCCTCCTCCTCCCCGCTCCCCCCGCCCCCTCCCTCCTCGTGGAGCCACCAGGTCTACTTCTCCCTCCTCCTCCCCGCTGTCTCCCCCCCCGCCCCCTCCCTCCTCGTGGAGCCACCAGGTCTACTTCTCCCTCCTCCCCGCTCTCTCCCCCCGCCCCCTCCCTCC
>NC_089016.1:301364-313864 GCF_963932015.1 Anas acuta | reverse complement strand
ACGGCGGGCCCCAAAGTCCCGTCGGAGACGCGGTAGACCTGGCCGCCGTTCCCTCTGCCCGATCGTCGGCAAACTCCTTCGCGCGGGTAGACCTGGCAACCTCAGGAGGACACGGGGAGGCCCGCCGGCCGGGAACCAACACCGCCGGCCCGCCTTCCTTCGCTTTTCGAGCGGGCCCTTCCGGCACTTTTCGGACCTTTTCGGGCTTTTTCGGACCTTTCCGGGAATTTCCGACGCTTTCCGCGCCATCGGAACCCCTCGGGAACCGCTCGACCGACCGACGGGCGCGCGCCTTCGCAAACGCGCGCGCGCGCGCGCTCCCGTCGCTGCCGGGCAGACCCCAACGCCGTTCTCGCGGCCGGACCTGCAGCGACCCCTACAGGTCGCCAACCGGCAAAACAAACATGGCGACCGCGGCCGGGTAGACCTGGCGGCTGCTGTCCGCAGCACTTGTACAAGGCGCCCGCGGCCCCCCCCGCCCCCTACAGGTCGCCAACCGGCAAAACAAACATGGCGACCGCGGCCGGGTAGACCTGGCGGCTGCTGTCCGCAGCACTTGTACAAGGCGCCCGCGGCCCCCCCGAGCCGGGGAACACCTGCCGGCCGGGAACCAACCCCGCCGTCGTTTCCCTAGCAGGGCTCTGCTTTGTCTTGCTCAGCTTTCAGCCGCATTACTCTGCTCTCCTGTGCTGTGCTAGGCTTCCTTTGGAGACTGTCTCACTGATTTTGCTGCCGAGTCGATTGGTAAATTTATGAACGCATAAACCGTCAGACACAGAACTTGGCCTCCCCGCAGCCCAGCCACTGTCCCCTCAGAACTGGCACGTGTGGGCAGCAGGCCTGGCCAGCCGACATGGTCCATTCTGTGTCCCCAGCCATGCGGCGAGCTGCCAGGTGGGTCCCACTGCTCGTTGTGTGTCTGAGGTTCTTAAAGACAGTAAGTAACGACATGATTCCCACAACTGCGGTGGAAGAAATCCACAACAACAACAACAACAACAACAACAACAAAATAGATAGAGATATATAAAACCAGCTAAGGCAAGACATGGTTCTTGCCCACCGTCACGGTGCACCAGGAGATGTGAAGGAGGCTGGGGAGAGGGCGATCAGGGTACAGCCACTGTCCAAGTCTGGCTGCCACCTGCACACAACATGAGGGCCCTCCGGTCTCCCCCCCACAGACACTTGGAACCCAAAGGAGGGCTGGCCGCCAGCTCGCTACGTTCGCTTTGCTTCCCTTTGTTTTGCCTTGCTCCGCTTTGCTTTGCTCTTCCTGGCACAGTTTTGCTTTCCCATACCTCCTTTCCTCTGCTGTTCTTGCCCCAGCTTTGCTTTGCTTTGCCTCAGATTGTTTTGCTGTTTCTTTCCTGAAAATGCTTTGCTTTTCCTTGTGCTACATTCCCTTGCTCTGCTTTGACTTGCTTGGCTTTCCCTTCCCTGGCCGTGCTTTCCTTGGTTTAGCTTTGGGTTATAGACCTGGCACTGCTTTCCTTTTCCTACCCCTGCTGTGCTTTGCCTTGCCTCAAACTGCTTTGCTTTGTTTTGTTTGCTTTGTCTTCCCTGGTTATGCTTTGCTTTTCCTGGTGCTACTTTCCTTTGCTCAGCTTTGCCTTCCCTGGCCGTGCTTTGTTTTGCTTTATGGGGCCATGCTTTCCTTTTTTTACCTTTGCCTTGCTCTCTTTTGCCTCACCTGCTCCTGCTCTCCTTTCCATTTTCAGGCCATGCTTGCCTTTGTTTTGCTTTACTTTGTGTTCCTGGCACTGCTTTGCTGTTCCTTTTGCTACTTTCTTTTGTTCTGCTTTGCCTTGCCTGGCCATGCTTTGCTTTGCCTTGCTTTGTATTCCTGGCATTGCTTTGCTTTTCCTTCTCTGCTCTGCTTAGCTTCTCTTAACCCAGCTCTGATTTGCCTTACCTCCAACTTTTTCGCTTTGTTGTGTTTATTTTAATGGTGTTTTTTTTTTTTTTTTTGTTTGTTTGTTTGTTTGTTCATTTTTTCTTTTTTTTTTTTTTATTTATTTTCACTTCTTTCTCTTTCCTGGCACTGCTTTGCTTTACCTGGTGCTACTTTCCTTAGCTCTGTTTTGCCTTCCCTGGCCTTCCTTTCGTTTGCTTTATCAGGCCATGTTTTCCTTTGTTTAGCTTTGCTTTGCTCTGCTTTGCTTTGCCTTTCATCTTTTTTTCGTTTTTCTTTTTTTAAAATTAATTAATTAATTTATTAATTTATTTATTTATTTATTTATTTATTTATTTATTTATTTATTTCATGTTCCTTGCATGATTTGTTTTCATGTTGGACCTATCTGATGTGTTTTTACAGGCCGTGCTTTGCTTTTCCAGGCCCTGGTGGTCACTGCTTTTCCCTATGCCTAGCAGGGCTTTTCCTTGTCTTGCTCAGCTTTCATCCGCATTGCCTTCCTCTCCTGTGCTGTGCTAGGCTTCCTTTGGAGACTGTCTCGATGATTTTGCTGCTGAGTCGATTGGTAAATTTATGAACACATAAACCATCGGAAACAGAACTTGGCCTCCCTGCAGTCCAGCGACTGTCCACTCGGAACTGGCACGTGTGGGCAGCAGGCCTGGCCAGCCGACATGGTCCATTCTTTGTCCCCAGCCATGCGGCGAGCTGCCAGGTGGGCCCCACTGCTCGTTGTGTGTCTGAGGTTCTCAACGACAGTAAGTAACTACATGATTCCCACAACTACGGTGGAAGAAATCCACAACAACAACAACAACAACAACAACAACAACAAAACAGGTAGAGATATATAAAACGTCACGGTGGACTAGGAGATGTGAAGGAGGCTGGGGAGAGGGCGATCAGGGTACAGCCACTGTCCAAGTCTGGCTGCCACCTGTAAACAAAATGGAGGCCCTCCGGTCTCCCCCCCACAGCCACCTGGAATCCAAAGGAGGGCTGGCCGCCAGCTCGCTATGTTCGCTTTGCTTCTCTTTGTATTGCCTTGCTCCGCTTTGTTTTGCTCTTCCTGGCACAGTTTTGCTTTCCCATACCTCCTTTCCTCTGCTGTTCTTGCCCAGGCTTTGCCTCAGATTGCTTTGCTTTTTCTTTCCTGAAAATGCTTTGCTTTTCCTTGTGCTACATTCCTTTGCTCTGCTTTGACTTGCTCAGCTTTGCCTTCCCTGGCCGTGCTTTCCTTGGTTTAGCTTTGGGTTATAGACCTGGCACTGCTTTGCTTTTCCTACCCCTGCTGTGCTTTGCCTTGCCTCAAACTGCTTTGCTTTGCTTTGTTTGCTTTGTCTTCCCTGGTTATGCTTTGCTTTTCCTGGTGCTACTTTCCTTTGCTCAGCTTTGCCTTCCCTGGCCGTGCTTTGTTTTGCTTTATGGGGCCATGCTTTCCTTTTTTTACCTTTGCCTTGCTCTCTTTTGCCTCACCTGCTCCTGCTCTCCTTTCCATTTTCAGGCCATGCTTGCCTTTGTTTTGCTTTACTTTGTGTTCCTGGCACTGCTTTGCTGTTCCTTTTGCTACTTTCTTTTGTTCTGCTTTGCCTTGCCTGGCCATGCTTTGCTTTGCCTTGCTTTGTATTCCTGGCATTGCTTTGCTTTTCCTTCTCTGCTCTGCTTAGCTTCTCTTAACCCAGCTCTGATTTGCCTTACCTCCAACTTTTTCGCTTTGTTGTGGTTTTTATTGCTGTTTTTTTTTGTTTTGTTTGTTTGTTTGTTTTTGTTCGTTATTTATTTATTTATTTATTTATTTTCACTTCTTTCTCTTTCCTGGTTATGCTTTGCTTTTCCTGGTGCTACTTTCCTTTGCTCAGCTTTGCCCTCCCTGGCCTTGCATTTTTTTTTATTTTTATTTTTTTTTTTTATAGGGCCACGCTTTCCTTTGTTTAGCTTTGCTTTCCTCTACTTTGTTCTGCTTTGCTATGCCTTTCCTGGTCATGCTTTGCATTTTTTTTTTTTTTTTTTTATCTGATGTTCAATTCCATGCTTTCTGTTTTCCTTTTATATCTTTTTCTTGTGTTTTCTCTGGCCGTGCTTTGCTTTTCCAGGCGCTGGATGTCATTGCTTTTCCCTATGCCGCTAGGTCTTTTCCCTAGCAGGGCTTTGCTTTGTCTTGCTCAGCTTTCATCCGCATTGCTCTGCTCTCCTGTGCTGTGCTAGGCTTCCTTTGGGGACTGTCTCGCTGATTTTGCTGCCGAGTCGATTGGTAAATTTATGAACGCATAAACCGTCAGAAACAGAACTTGGCCTCCCCGCAGCCCAGCCACTGTCCCCTCAGAACTGGCACGTGTGGGCAGCAGGCCTGGCCAGCCGACATGGTCCATTCTTTGTCCCCAGCCATGCGGCAAGCTGCCAGGTGGGCCCCACTGCTCGTTGTGTGTCTGAGGTTCTCAACGACAGTAAGTAACTACATGATTCCCACAACTGCGGTGGAAGAAATCCACAACAACAACAACAACAACAAAATAGATAGAGATATATAAAACCAGCTAAGGCAAGACATGGTTCTTGCCCACCGTCACGGTGCACCAGGAGATGTGAAGGAGGCTGGGGAGAGGGCGATCAGGGTACAGCCACTGTCCAAGTCTGGCTGCCACCTGCACACAACATGAGGGCCCTCCGGTCTCCCCCCCACAGACACTTGGAACCCAAAGGAGTGCTGGCCGCCAGCTCGCTACGTTCGCTTTGCTTCTCTTTGTTTTGCCTTGCTCCGCTTTGCCTTGCTATGTTTTGCCTTTTCTGGCCATGTTTTGCTTTTTTTTTTTTTTTTTTAAATTGTTCATTGCATTCTTTTGTTTTCCTTTTGGACCTTTTTAACGTGTTTTTAGAGGCCGTGCATTTCTTTTCCAGGCGCTGGATGTCATTGCTTTTCCCTATGCCGCTAGGTCTTTTCCCTAGCAGGGCTTTGCTTTGTCTTGCTCAGCTTTCATCCGCATTGCTCTGCTCTCCTGTGCTGTGCTAGGCTTCCTTTAGAGACTGTCTCACTGATTTTGCTGCCGAGTCGATTGGTAAATTTATGAACGCATAAACCATCAGACACAGAACTTGGCCTCCCCGCAGTCCAGCGACTGTCCCCTTGGAACTGGAGGCTGGGTGCAGCAGGCCTGGCCAGCCGACATGGTCCATTCTGTGTCCCCAGCCATGCGGCGAGCCGTCAGGGGACCCCTAACTGCTACTCGTGTGGTGATAGTGTTCAGTGAGAATTTCAACGAGAATAAGTAACTACGTGATTCCCACAACTACGGTGGTAGAAATCCACAACAAACAACAAAAAAATGTATATAGATATAAAACCAGCTAAAGCAAGACATGGCTCTTGCCGGGTGTCACAGTGGACTAGGAGCTGTGAAGAAGGCTGAGGAGCGGGCGATCAGGGTACAGCCACTGTCCAAGTCTGGCTGCCACCTGTACACAACATGGAGCCCTCCGGTCTCCCCCCCACAGACACTTGGAACCCAAAGGAGGGCTGGCCGCCAGCTCGCTACGTTCGCTTTGCTTCTCTTTGTTTTGTCCTTGCTCCGCTTTGCTTTGCTCTTCCTGGCACAGTTTTGCTTTCCCATCCCTCCTTTCCTCTGCTGTTCTTGCCGTGGCTTTGCTTGGATTTGCGTCAGACTGCTTTGCTTTTTCTTCCCTCGTTATGGTTTGTTTTTCATTGTGCTACTTTCCTTAGCTCTGCTTTGCCTTCCCCGACCTTGCTTTGTTTTGCTTTATGGGGCCATGCTTGCCTTTGTTTAGCTTCTCTCTGCTCTGCTTTGCCTTGCTATGTTTTGCCTTTTCTGGACATGCTTTGCATCTATTTTTTTTTTAATTATTATTATTATTTTTTTTTTTCTTTAAATGTTCATTGCATTCTTTTGGTTTCATTTTGGACCTATCTGATGTGTTTTTACAGGCCGTGCTTTGCTTTTCCAGACCTTGGTTGTTACTGCTTTTCCTTATGCCGCTAGGTCTTTTTCTTAGCAGGGTTTTACTCTGCCTTGCTCAGCTTTTATCCGCATTGCTCTGCTGTCCTGTGCTGTGCTAGGATTCTTTTGGAGACAGTCCCACTGGTTTTACTGGGCTAGCCGCCAGCTCGCTACGTTTGCTTTGCTTCTCTTTGTTTTGCCTTGCTCCGCTTTGCTTTGCTCTTCCTGGCACAGTTTTGCTTTCCCATCCCTCCTTTCCTCTGCTGTTCTTGCCCCTGCTTTGCCTCAGAGTGTTTTGCTCTTTCTCTCCTGGAAATACTTTGCATTTCCTTGTGCTACTTTCCTTTGCTCTGCTTTGACTTGCTCAGCTTTCCCTTCCCTGGCCATGCTTCCGGTTGCTTTATCAGGCCATGCTTTCCTTGGTTTAGCTTTGGTTTATAGACCTGGCACTGCTCTGCCTTTCCTACCCATGCTGTGCTTTGCCTTGCCTCAAACTGCTTTGCTTTCATTTGTTTGCTTTGTCTTTCCTGCTTGCGGTTTGCTTTACCTGGTGCTACTTTCCTTAGCTCTGCTTTGCCTTCCCTGGCCTTGCTTTCGTTTGCTTTATCAGGCCATGTTTTCCTTTGTTTAGCTTTGCTTTGCTCTGCTTTGCTTTGCCTTTCATCTTTTATTCGTTTTCCTTTTTTTTTCATTTATTTATTTATTTATTTATTTATTTATTTCATGTTCCTTGCATGATTTGTTTTCATGTTGGACCTATCTGATGTGTTTTTACAGGCCGTGCTTTGCTTTTCCAGGCCCTGGTGGTCACTGCTTTTCCCTATGCCTAGCAGGGCTTTTCCTTGTCTTGCTCAGCTTTCATCCGCATTGCCTTCCTCTCCTGTGCTGTGCTAGGCTTCCTTTGGAGACTGTCTCACTGATTTTGCTGCCGAGTCGATTGGTAAATTTATGAACGCATAAACCGTCAGAAACAGAACTTGGCCTCCCCGCAGTCCAGCGACTGTCCACTCGGAACTGGCGCGTGTGGGCAGCAGGCCTGGCCAGCCGACATGGTCCATTCTTTGTCCCCAGCCATGCGGCGAGCCGCCAGGTGGGCCCCACTGCTCGTTGTGTGTCTGAGGTTCTCAACGACAGTAAGTAACTACATGATTCCCACAACTACGGTGGAAGAAATCCACAACAACAACAACAACAACAAAATAGATAGAGATATATAAAACTAGCTAAGGCAAGACATGGTTCTTGCCCACCGTCACGGTGGACCAGGAGATGTGAAGGAGGCTGGGGAGAGGGCGATCAGGGTACAGCCACTGTCCAAGTCTGGCTGCCACCTGTACACAAAATGGAGCCCTCCGGTCTCCCCCCCACAGACACTTGGAACCCAAAGGAGTGCTGGCCGCCAGCTCGCTACGTTCGCTTTGCTTCTCTTTGTTCTGCCTTGCTTTGCTTTGCTTTGCTCTTCCTGGCACCGTTTTGCTTTTCCATACCTCCTTTTCTCTGCTGTTCTTACCTCAGATTGCTTTGCTTTTTCTCTCCTGGAAATGCTGTGTTTTTCCTTGTGCTACTTTGCTTTGCTTTGCTTTGCTTTGCTTTGCTTTGCTTTGCTTTGCTTTGCTTTGCTTTGCTTTGCTTTTTCTTTCCTGGGCCTGCTACGTTTTTACTTGTGCGGTCATGCTTTATTTTTTATTTCTTTGCTTCGTGTTCCTGTCAGTGCTTTGCTTTACCTTCTCTGCTCTTCTGTACCTTTCTTAGCCTTGCTGTGCTTTGCTTTGACTCAAACTGCTTTCTTTCCTTGGCTTTCCCTTTCCTGGCACCGCTTTGTTTTTCCCCGTGCTCCTTTCCTTAGCTTTGCCGTCTTTATGAATGCATAAACAAGTTCATGAAACTTGTTTATGAACACATAGAAAAGTTAGCCGGCCTGCAGCCCGACAGCTGTCCCCTCGGAGCTGGCGGGCAGGGACAGGGATCTGGCTACCGGGCCAGGTCTATTTTGTTGCCCACCGTTGTCCGGAGAGCCACCAGGTGGGCTCTGTTGCTATTCGTCTGGGGAGGGGTGTGGGTTGAGAACAACAATAAATAACTACTCGATTCCTAAAACTAAAGGGGGAAACAGATGGAGAAAATACTATTATTATTACTACTACTACTACTATTTTTATTACGTTTTAATGATACTTATTTCTATTACTATTTAATACTTTTATTTCTAATAGCTTTTTAGTAGTATATAATAATAATAATAATAATGACAATAACAATTTATATAATGATAAGCAGCTAAAGCAAACCAGCCAGGCAGCCAGCCAAACTGAGTGGCACAGGTGGGGAGCCGTTCACGGCCGAGCAGGAGCCTCTGATGTCAGAGCGAGAGGCGGCCCGAGGCAACCGGGGGCCGCTGCCACACCCTGGCCTTCTCAAACGCCCAGCTCCCCATAACCCAGCGATTTCGACTGACGCTAAGTTAACTACGCATTTTGTTTTGGCAGCACCGTTTTGCTTTGCTTTGCTTTCCCTGGCCCTGCGTTGCTTTGCTTTGCTTTGCTTTGCTTTGTATTCGTGGCACTGCTTCGCTTTTCCTGGCCCTCTTTTACTTTGGTTTTTCTGTTCCTCACCATGCTTTGCTTTTTCTGGCCTCGCTTTGTTTCGTTTTGCTTGACTTTGTATTCGTGACACCGCTTTTCTTTCCCTGGACCTCCTTTGCTTTGGTTTCTCTCGCCCTTCTTTGTTTTGCTTTTGCTGGCCCTGCCTTGCTTTGTTTTGCTTTATGTTGTATTCAAGACACCGCTTTTCTTTTCCTGGACCTCTTTTGCTTTGGTTTTTCTCGCCTTTCTTTGTTTTGCTTTTGCTGGCCCTGCCTTGCTTTGTTTTGCTTTACGTTGTATTCAGGACACCGCTTTTCTTTCCCCCACCCCCCAGGAAATCCTTAGCTTAGTTGTTTTTGGGTGTTTTTTGTTTTTTGTTTTTTTTTGTTTTTTTGTTTGTTTGTTTGTTTGTTTGTTTGTTTGTTTGTTTTTTTCCTCGCCCTTCTTTGTTTTGCTTTTGCTGGCCCTACCTCGCTTTGTTTTGCTTTAGTTTGTATTCGTGACACCACTTTTCTTTTCCTGGACCTCTTCTGCTTTGGTTTTTCTTGCCCTGCTTCGTTTTGCTTTTCCCGGCCCTTCTTGGCTTTGCTTTTCCTTTTGCCTTTTTCTTTTCCCTGGCAGGGCTATGCTTTGTCTCGCTCCGCTTTCCGTTGCATTGCTCAGCTCTGCTTTGCCGTGCTAGGTAGGCTTCTTTTGCAGACCGTCGCACCGATTTGGGCGATGAGTCGATCAGTGTATTGATGAAGGCATAAACCCTCAGGCGCACACCGTGGCCTCCCCGCAGCCCGACGACTGTCCCCTGGGAGCTGGAGGGTGGGGACAGGAAGCCTGGCCACCCACCCAGCATGGTCTATTCCTCATCCCCCGCTGTTCGGCGAGCCGCCAGGTGGGTCCCGCTGCTGCTGTTCGTCTGGGGATGGGGTTGGGTGAGGTTTTTTAGGACGATAAGTGACATTACACGATTCCCAATGATTTGGGTTCGTTTTGCTTTGCTTTACTTTTCCTTGCTTTACTTTTCGTTGCTCTTCCCCGCTTTGCTTTTCCTGCACCTGCTTCGACATGCTTTCCTTAGAACTGCCTATTTTCGGGGGGTTTTGGTTTGTATTCCCGGCACCGAATCCTTTTCTTTGCTCTGCTTTGCTGTTCCTACTCTGCTTTGCTTTTTTGCTCTGTTGATGTGTTTACACACTCGGGAACGCTGGGTCACCTAATTCGGCCTCCCCACAGCCCGCCAACCGTCCCTTCGCAGCTGGCAGGTGGGGGTGTGGGGGTCGGCCACCCAGCCAAGTCTATTCCAGTACCCCTGCTGACTGGGGAGCCGCCACCTGAGCTCAACTGCCATTTGCCTGAGGAGGCGGGGGGGGGGGGGGGGGGGGGGGAGGAGGGGGAGCTGAGGAGTGGAGGGGTGGGGGAGGTTTTGAAAGACTGTAAGGAATGACAGGATTCCTAAAGCTACAGCAGAAAACAGGCAACGGAACAAACTAATAACAAACATAAAGATAACAGCATTTATTTTCCAAAGCAGCTAAAGCAAAGCGGCCAGGCAGTCAGCCGCACTGAGCGGCACAGGTGGCGAGCCTCTCGCGGCCGAGCAACCTCTGACGTCAGAGCGAGCGGCGGCCCGAAGCAGCCGGGGTCCGCTCTCTCCCCCCGCCCCCTCCCTCCTCGTGGAGCCACCAGGTCTACTTCTCCCTCCTCCTCCCCGCTCTCCCCCCCCCCCCCCCCCGCCCCCTCCCGCCTCGTGGAGCCATCAGGTCTACCCGGCCGTCACGGCCATCGGTCTAGCCATCACGACCACTGCTAGAGGGCGGCCAGTAATGAGAGTAAGAAGTCTGGAAGGCAAGCTTCATTTACTTTGGCATGAAATGATGGCCCCGTGCTATCATTGTCAGGTGGACACAACAAAAGCCCCTTCTCTCTGCCCACCCCCTAACCTCGCACCCTTGCCCACCAGGACTTTCCGTGCATGACCAGCAAAGTGCCTGGACCCTGGCAGCCTCTCTCCCCCCGCCCCCTCCCTCCTCGTGGAGCCACCAGGTCTACTTCTCCCTCCTCCTCCCCGCTGTCCTCCCCGCCCCCTCCCTCCTCGTGGAGCCACCAGGTCTACTTCTCCCTCCTCCCCGCTCTCTCCCCCCGCCCCCTCCCTCCTCGTGGAGCCACCAGGTCTACTTCTCCCTCCTCCTCCCCGCTGTCCTCCCCGCCCCCTCCCTCCTCGTGGAGCCACCAGGTCTACTTCTCCCTCCTCCCCGCTCTCTCCCCCCGCCCCCTCCCTCCTCGTGGAGCCACCAGGTCTACTTCTCCCTCCTCCTCCCCGCTGTCTCCCCCCCCGCCCCCTCCCTCCTCGTGGAGCCACCAGGTCTACTTCTCCCTCCTCCCCGCTCTCTCCCCCCGCCCCCTCCCTCCTCGTGGAGCCACCAGGTCTACTTCTCCCTCCTCCTCCCCGCTGTCTCCCCCCCCGCCCCCTCCCTCCTCGTGGAGCCACCAGGTCTACTTCTCCCTCCTCCTCCTCCCCGCTCCCCCCGCCCCCTCCCTCCTCGTGGAGCCACCAGGTCTACTTCTCCCTCCTCCTCCCCGCTCTCCCCCCCCCCCCCCCCCCGCCCCCTCCCGCCTCGTGGAGCCATCAGGTCTACCCCGCCGTCACGGCCATCGGTCTAGCCATCACGGCCACTGCTAGAGGGCGGCCAGTAATGAGAGTAAGAAGTCTGGAAGGCAAGCTTCATTTACTTTGGCATGAAATGATGGCCCCCTGCTATCATTGTCAGGTGGACACAACAAAAGCCCCTTCTCTCTGCCCACCCCCTAACCTCGCACCTTTGAGTGTCCCCTTGCCCACCAGGACTTTCCGTGCATGACCAGCAAAGTGCCTGGACCCTGGCAGCCTCTCTCCCCCCGCCCCCTCCCTCCTCGTGGAGCCACCAGGTCTACTTCTCCCTCCTCCCCGCTCTGTCCTCCCCGCCCCCTCCCTCCTCGTGGAGCCACCAGGTCTACTTCTCCCTCCTCCTCCTCCCCGCTCCCCCCTTCCCCCTCCCTCCTCGTGGAGCCACCAGGTCTACTTCTCCCTCCTCCCCGCTCTCTCCCCCCGCCCCCTCCCTCCTCGTGGAGCCACCAGGTCTACTTCTCCCTCCTCCTCCTCCCCGCTCCCCCCGCCCCCTCCCTCCTCGTGGAGCCACCAGGTCTACTTCTCCCTCCTCCTCCCCGCTCTATCCTCCCCGCCCCCTCCCTCCTCGTGGAGCCACCAGGTCTACTTCTCCCTCCTCCCCGCTCTCTCCCCCCGCCCCCTCCCTCCTCGTGGAGCCACCAGGTCTACTTCTCCCTCCTCCTCCCCGCTCCCCCCGCCCCCTCCCTCCTCGTGGAGCCACCAGGTCTACTTCTCCCTCCTCCTCCCCGCTGTCTCCCCCCCCGCCCCCTCCCTCCTCGTGGAGCCACCAGGTCTACTTCTCCCTCCTCCCCGCTCTCTCCCCCCGCCCCCTCCCTCCTCGTGGAGCCACCAGGTCTACTTCTCCCTCCTCCCCGCTCTCTCCCCCCGCCCCCTCCCTCCTCGTGGAGCCACCAGGTCTACTTCTCCCTCCTCCTCCCCGCTGTCTCCCCCCCCGCCCCCTCCCTCCTCGTGGAGCCACCAGGTCTACTTCTCCCTCCTCCCCGCTCTCTCCCCCCGCCCCCTCCCTCCTCGTGGAGCCACCAGGTCTACTTCTCCCTCCTCCTCCCCGCTGTCTCCCCCCCCGCCCCCTCCCTCCTCGTGGAGCCACCAGGTCTACTTCTCCCTCCTCCTCCTCCCCGCTCCCCCCGCCCCCTCCCTCCTCGTGGAGCCACCAGGTCTACTTCTCCCTCCTCCTCCCCGCTCTCCCCCCCCCCCCCCCCCGCCCCCTCCCGCCTCGTGGAGCCATCAGGTCTACCCCGCCGTCACGGCCATCGGTCTAGCCATCACGGCCACTGCTAGAGGGCGGCCAGTAATGAGAGTAAGAAGTCTGGAAGGCAAGCTTCATTTACTTTGGCATGAAATGATGGCCCCCTGCTATCATTGTCAGGTGGACACAACAAAAGCCCCTTCTC
>NC_089016.1:278864-288864 GCF_963932015.1 Anas acuta | reverse complement strand
CCGAGTGGCCTCATCGATCGGAAAAAAAAAAAAAAAAAAAAAAAAAAAAAAAAAAGAGCAGCGAACAGCGTCGCGTGCGTGCGTGCGGGTGTGCTGGAGCAACGTCCGCGAGAGGTGCTCGCGCCGACCTGAACATCGGCCCTGAGAGGAACCGACCCGCCGGGAAGCCTCTCCGACGTGCCCGAGGAACGCCTCGACGGGCGCCTGCGTGCGGGTGACGTGAGGTGCATCGTCGGGAGCCGGAGGCGCCGCCGCCTCGGCCGTGACAATCCGCGGGGTCCCCCCTCTTTCGCCTTCCGAGCCTCCGGGACCCACACAAGCAGCCGGGGACGCCCCCGGACAGACGCGTTCGGGCGCCGGCGGACCGCCCGCCGGCTTCTGGCCGCTCTCTCTCTCTCTCCACAGCTCTGAGCTCGCGGCTCGTTGCTGCTTCTCCGGCGACTCGCACGCGCGAGACCGCTTCTCGCTCGCCGGCGGGGCGGGGGGGGGGTAGCTGGGTCGGCAAACAGCTGGCGGCTACCGCTCCACACAACCCACGCCCGAGCCGACGCCACCACCGACGCCGCGCGCCCCCTTCTCGCTCGCGCGCCGGCTCTCCAAGCCCCAAGCGCTCGCTCGGCACCGCTGGCGGAGCAGAGTCCTCACTCTCTCCTATAGACGGACAGAAAAGTCCTTGCCTCAGAAACGACGCGGGTCCTTTTCCAGGCTACCGCGGCGAGGCACCCGAGCGCAACCGACTTTTACCTCGACCTAACTGGAGGCACAGAGAAACAGCGACGCCTACCACACCTTCCGAGCCGTGGCACGAGCTGCTAGTCTACCTCCAGCCCCACGGCGGGCCCCAAAGTCCCGTCGGAGACGCGGTAGACCTGGCCGCCGTTCCCTCTGCCCGATCGTCGGCAAACTCCTTCGCGCGGGTAGACCTGGCAACCTCAGGAGGACACGGGGAGACCCGCCGGCCGGGAACCAACACCGCCGGCCCGCCTTCCTTCGCTTTTCGAGCGGGCCCTTCCGGCACTTTTCGGACCTTTTCGGGCTTTTTCGGACCTTTCCGGGAATTTCCGACGCTTTCCGCGCCATCGGAACCCCTCGGGAACCGCTCGACCGACCGACGGGCGCGCGCCTTCGCAAACGCGCGCGCGCGCGCGCTCCCGTCGCTGCCGGGCAGACCCCAACGCCGTTCTCGCGGCCGGACCTGCAGCGACCCCTACAGGTCGCCAACCGGCAAAACAAACATGGCGACCGCGGCCGGGTAGACCTGGCGGCTGCTGTCCGCAGCACTTGTACAAGGCGCCCGCGGCCCCCCCCGCCCCCTACAGGTCGCCAACCGGCAAAACAAACATGGCGACCGCGGCCGGGTAGACCTGGCGGCTGCTGTCCGCAGCACTTGTACAAGGCGCCCGCGGCCCCCCCGAGCCGGGGAACACCTGCCGGCCGGGAACCAACCCCGCCGTCGTTTCCCTAGCAGGGCTCTGCTTTGTCTTGCTCAGCTTTCAGCCGCATTACTCTGCTCTCCTGTGCTGTGCTAGGCTTCCTTTGGAGACTGTCTCGATGATTTTGCTGCCGAGTCGATTGGTAAATTTATGAACGCATAAACCGTCAGACACAGAACTTGGCCTCCCCGCAGCCCAGCCACTGTCCCCTCAGAACTGGCACGTGTGGGCAGCAGGCCTGGCCAGCCGACATGGTCCATTCTGTGTCCCCAGCCATGCGGCGAGCTGCCAGGTGGGTCCCACTGCTCGTTGTGTGTCTGAGGTTCTTAAAGACAGTAAGTAACGACATGATTCCCACAACTGCGGTGGAAGAAATCCACAACAACAACAACAACAACAACAACAACAAAATAGATAGAGATATATAAAACCAGCTAAGGCAAGACATGGTTCTTGCCCACCGTCACGGTGCACCAGGAGATGTGAAGGAGGCTGGGGAGAGGGCGATCAGGGTACAGCCACTGTCCAAGTCTGGCTGCCACCTGCACACAACATGAGGGCCCTCCGGTCTCCCCCCCACAGACACTTGGAACCCAAAGGAGGGCTGGCCGCCAGCTCGCTACGTTCGCTTTGCTTCCCTTTGTTTTGCCTTGCTCCGCTTTGCTTTGCTCTTCCTGGCACAGTTTTGCTTTCCCATACCTCCTTTCCTCTGCTGTTCTTGCCCCAGCTTTGCTTTGCTTTGCCTCAGATTGTTTTGCTGTTTCTTTCCTGAAAATGCTTTGCTTTTCCTTGTGTTACATTCCCTTGCTCTGCTTTGACTTGCTTGGCTTTCCCTTCCCTGGCCGTGCTTTCCTTGGTTTAGCTTTGGGTTATAGACCTGGCACTGCTTTGCTTTTCCTACCCCTGCTGTGCTTTGCCTTGCCTCAAACTGCTTTGCTTTGTTTTGTTTGCTTTGTCTTCCCTGGTTATGCTTTGCTTTTCCTGGTGCTACTTTCCTTTGCTCAGCTTTGCCTTCCCTGGCCGTGCTTTGTTTTGCTTTATGGGGCCATGCTTTCCTTTTTTTACCTTTGCCTTGCTCTCTTTTGCCTCACCTGCTCCTGCTCTCACTTCTATTTTCAGGCCATGCTTGCCTTTGTTTTGCTTTACTTTGTATTCCTGGCACTGCTTTGCTGTTCCTTTTGCTACTTTCTTTTGTTCTGCTTTGCCTTGCCTGGCCATGCTTTGCTTTGCCTTGCTTTGTATTCCTGGCATTGCTTTGCTTTTCCTTCTCTGCTCTGCTTAGCTTCTCTTAACCCAGCTCTGATTTGCCTTACCTCCAACTTTTTCGCTTTGTTGTGTTTATTTTAATGGTGGTTTTTTTTTTTTTTTTTTTTTTTTTTTGTTTGTTTGTTCATTTTTTCTTTTTTTTTTTATTTATTTTCACTTCTTTCTCTTTCCTGGCACTGCTTTGCTTTACCTGGTGCTACTTTCCTTAGCTCTGTTTTGCCTTCCCTGGCCTTCCTTTCGTTTGCTTTATCAGGCCATGTTTTCCTTTGTTTAGCTTTGCTTTGCTCTGCTTTGCTTTGCCTTTCATCTTTTTTTCGTTTTTCTTTTTTTAAAATTAATTAATTAATTAATTTATTTATTTATTTATTTATTTATTTATTTATTTATTTCATGTTCCTTGCATGATTTGTTTTCATGTTGGACCTATCTGATGTGTTTTTACAGGCCGTGCTTTGCTTTTCCAGGCCCTGGTGGTCACTGCTTTTCCCTATGCCTAGCAGGGCTTTTCCTTGTCTTGCTCAGCTTTCATCCGCATTGCCTTCCTCTCCTGTGCTGTGCTAGGCTTCCTTTGGAGACTGTCTCGATGATTTTGCTGCTGAGTCGATTGGTAAATTTATGAACACATAAACCATCGGAAACAGAACTTGGCCTCCCTGCAGTCCAGCGACTGTCCACTCGGAACTGGCACGTGTGGGCAGCAGGCCTGGCCAGCCGACATGGTCCATTCTTTGTCCCCAGCCATGCGGCGAGCTGCCAGGTGGGCCCCACTGCTCGTTGTGTGTCTGAGGTTCTCAACGACAGTAAGTAACTACATGATTCCCACAACTACGGTGGAAGAAATCCACAACAACAACAACAACAACAACAACAACAAAACAGGTAGAGATATATAAAACGTCACGGTGGACTAGGAGATGTGAAGGAGGCTGGGGAGAGGGCGATCAGGGTACAGCCACTGTCCAAGTCTGGCTGCCACCTGTAAACAAAATGGAGGCCCTCCGGTCTCCCCCCCACAGCCACCTGGAATCCAAAGGAGGGCTGGCCGCCAGCTCGCTATGTTCGCTTTGCTTCTCTTTGTATTGCCTTGCTCCGCTTTGTTTTGCTCTTCCTGGCACAGTTTTGCTTTCCCATACCTCCTTTCCTCTGCTGTTCTTGCCCAGGCTTTGCCTCAGATTGCTTTGCTTTTTCTTTCCTGAAAATGCTTTGCTTTTCCTTGTGCTACATTCCTTTGCTCTGCTTTGACTTGCTCAGCTTTGCCTTCCCTGGCCGTGCTTTCCTTGGTTTAGCTTTGGGTTATAGACCTGGCACTGCTTTGCTTTTCCTACCCCTGCTGTGCTTTGCCTTGCCTCAAACTGCTTTGCTTTGCTTTGTTTGCTTTGTCTTCCCTGGTTATGCTTTGCTTTTCCTGGTGCTACTTTCCTTTGCTCAGCTTTGCCTTCCCTGGCGGTGCTTTGTTTTGCTTTATGGGGCCATGCTTTCCTTTTTTTACCTTTGCCTTGCTCTCTTTTGCCTCACCTGCTCCTGCTCTCCTTTCCATTTTCAGGCCATGCTTGCCTTTGTTTTGCTTTACTTTGTGTTCCTGGCACTGCTTTGCTGTTCCTTTTGCTACTTTCTTTTGTTCTGCTTTGCCTTGCCTGGCCATGCTTTGCTTTGCCTTGCTTTGTATTCCTGGCATTGCTTTGCTTTTCCTTCTCTGCTCTGCTTAGCTTCTCTTAACCCAGCTCTGATTTGCCTTACCTCCAACTTTTTCGCTTTGTTGTGGTTTTTATTGCTGTTTTTTTTGTTTTGTTTGTTTGTTTGTTTTTGTTCGTTATTTATTTATTTATTTATTTATTTTCACTTCTTTCTCTTTCCTGGTTATGCTTTGCTTTTCCTGGTGCTACTTTCCTTTGCTCAGCTTTGCCCTCCCTGGCCTTGCATTTTTTTTTATTTTTATTTTTTTTTTTTATAGGGCCACGCTTTCCTTTGTTTAGCTTTGCTTTCCTCTACTTTGTTCTGCTTTGCTATGCCTTTCCTGGTCATGCTTTGCATTTTTTTTTTTTTTTTTTATCTGATGTTCAATTCCATGCTTTCTGTTTTCCTTTTATATCTTTTTCTTGTGTTTTCTCTGGCCGTGCTTTGCTTTTCCAGGCGCTGGATGTCATTGCTTTTCCCTATGCCGCTAGGTCTTTTCCCTAGCAGGGCTTTGCTTTGTCTTGCTCAGCTTTCATCCGCATTGCTCTGCTCTCCTGTGCTGTGCTAGGCTTCCTTTGGGGACTGTCTCGCTGATTTTGCTGCCGAGTCGATTGGTAAATTTATGAACGCATAAACCGTCAGAAACAGAACTTGGCCTCCCCGCAGCCCAGCCACTGTCCCCTCAGAACTGGCACGTGTGGGCAGCAGGCCTGGCCAGCCGACATGGTCCATTCTTTGTCCCCAGCCATGCGGCGAGCTGCCAGGTGGGCCCCACTGCTCGTTGTGTGTCTGAGGTTCTCAACGACAGTAAGTAACTACATGATTCCCACAACTACGGTGGAAGAAATCCACAACAACAACAACAACAACAACAACAACAAAACAGGTAGAGATATATAAAACGTCACGGTGGACTAGGAGATGTGAAGGAGGCTGGGGAGAGGGCGATCAGGGTACAGCCACTGTCCAAGTCTGGCTGCCACCTGTAAACAAAATGGAGGCCCTCCGGTCTCCCCCCCACAGCCACCTGGAATCCAAAGGAGGGCTGGCCGCCAGCTCGCTATGTTCGCTTTGCTTCTCTTTGTATTGCCTTGCTCCGCTTTGTTTTGCTCTTCCTGGCACAGTTTTGCTTTCCCATACCTCCTTTCCTCTGCTGTTCTTGCCCAGGCTTTGCCTCAGATTGCTTTGCTTTTTCTTTCCTGAAAATGCTTTGCTTTTCCTTGTGCTACATTCCTTTGCTCTGCTTTGACTTGCTCAGCTTTGCCTTCCCTGGCCGTGCTTTCCTTGGTTTAGCTTTGGGTTATAGACCTGGCACTGCTTTGCTTTTCCTACCCCTGCTGTGCTTTGCCTTGCCTCAAACTGCTTTGCTTTGCTTTGTTTGCTTTGTCTTCCCTGGTTATGCTTTGCTTTTCCTGGTGCTACTTTCCTTTGCTCAGCTTTGCCTTCCCTGGCGGTGCTTTGTTTTGCTTTATGGGGCCATGCTTTCCTTTTTTTACCTTTGCCTTGCTCTCTTTTGCCTCACCTGCTCCTGCTCTCCTTTCCATTTTCAGGCCATGCTTGCCTTTGTTTTGCTTTACTTTGTGTTCCTGGCACTGCTTTGCTGTTCCTTTTGCTACTTTCTTTTGTTCTGCTTTGCCTTGCCTGGCCATGCTTTGCTTTGCCTTGCTTTGTATTCCTGGCATTGCTTTGCTTTTCCTTCTCTGCTCTGCTTAGCTTCTCTTAACCCAGCTCTGATTTGCCTTACCTCCAACTTTTTCGCTTTGTTGTGGTTTTTATTGCTGTTTTTTTTGTTTTGTTTGTTTGTTTGTTTTTGTTCGTTATTTATTTATTTATTTATTTATTTTCACTTCTTTCTCTTTCCTGGTTATGCTTTGCTTTTCCTGGTGCTACTTTCCTTTGCTCAGCTTTGCCCTCCCTGGCCTTGCATTTTTTTTTTATTTTTATTTTTATTTTTATTTTTTATAGGGCCACGCTTTCCTTTGTTTAGCTTTGCTTTCCTCTACTTTGTTCTGCTTTTCTATGCCTTTCCTGGTCATGCTTTGCATTTTTTTTTTTTTTTTTTTTATCTGATGTTCAATTCCATGCTTTCTGTTTTCCTTTTATATCTTTTTCTTGTGTTTTCTCTGGCCGTGCTTTGCTTTTCCAGGCGCTGGATGTCATTGCTTTTCCCTATGCCGCTAGGTCTTTTCCCTAGCAGGGCTTTGCTTTGTCTTGCTCAGCTTTCATCCGCATTGCTCTGCTCTCCTGTGCTGTGCTAGGCTTCCTTTGGGGACTGTCTCGCTGATTTTGCTGCCGAGTCGATTGGTAAATTTATGAACGCATAAACCGTCAGAAACAGAACTTGGCCTCCCCACAGCCCAGCCACTGTCCCCTCAGAACTGGCGCGTGTGGGCAGCAGGCCTGGCCAGCCGACATGGTCCATTCTGTGTCCCCAGCCATGCGGCGAGCTGCCAGGTGGGCCCCACTGCTCGTTGTGTGTCTGAGGTTCTTAAAGACAGTAAGTAACGACATGATTCCCACAACTACGGTGGAAGAAATCCACAACAACAACAACAACAACAAAATAGATAGAGATATATAAAACCAGCTAAGGCAAGACATGGTTCTTGCCCACCGTCACGGTGCACCAGGAGATGTGAAGGAGGCTGGGGAGAGGGCGATCAGGGTACAGCCACTGTCCAAGTCTGGCTGCCACCTGCACACAACATGAGGGCCCTCCGGTCTGCCCCCCACAGACACTTGGAACCCAAAGGAGGGCTGGCCGCCAGCTCGCTACGTTCGCTTTGCTTCTCTTTGTTTTGCCTTGCTCCGCTTTGCCTTGCTATGTTTTGCCTTTTCTGGCCATGTTTTGCTTTTTTTTTTTTTTTTTTTAAATTGTTCATTGCATTCTTTTGTTTTCCTTTTGGACCTTTTTAACGTGTTTTTAGAGGCCGTGCATTTCTTTTCCAGGCGCTGGATGTCATTGCTTTTCCCTATGCCGCTAGGTCTTTTCCCTAGCAGGGCGTTGCTTTGTCTTGCTCAGCTTTCATCCGCATTGCTCTGCTCTCCTGTGCTGTGCTAGGCTTCCTTTAGAGACTGTCTCACTGATTTTGCTGCCGAGTCGATTGGTAAATTTATGAACGCATAAACCATCAGACACAGAACTTGGCCTCCCCGCAGTCCAGCGACTGTCCCCTCGGAACTGGAGGCTGGGTGCAGCAGGCCTGGCCAGCCGACATGGTCCATTCTTTGTCCCCAGCCATGCGGCGAGCCGTCAGGGGACCCCTAACTGCTACTCGTGTGGTGATAGTGTTCAGTGAGAATTTCAACGAGAATAAGTAACTACGTGATTCCCACAACTACGGTGGTAGAAATCCACAACAAACAACAACAAAAAAATGTATATAGATATAAAACCAGCTAAAGCAAGACATGGCTCTTGCCGGGTGTCACAGTGGACTAGGAGCTGTGAAGAAGGCTGAGGAGCGGGCGATCAGGGTACAGCCACTGTCCAAGTCTGGCTGCCACCTGTACACAACATGGAGCCCTCCGGTCTCCCCCCCACAGACACTTGGAACCCAAAGGAGGGCTGGCCGCCAGCTCGCTACGTTCGCTTTGCTTCTCTTTGTTTTGTCCTTGCTCCGCTTTGCTTTGCTCTTCCTGGCACAGTTTTGCTTTCCCATCCCTCCTTTCCTCTGCTGTTCTTGCCGTGGCTTTGCTTGGATTTGCGTCAGACTGCTTTGCTTTTTCTTCCCTCGTTATGGTTTATTTTTCATTGTGCTACTTTCCTTAGCTCTGCTTTGCCTTCCCCGACCTTGCTTTGTTTTGCTTTATGGGGCCATGCTTGCCTTTGTTTAGCTTCTCTCTGCTCTGCTTTGCCTTGCTATGTTTTGCCTTTTCTGGACATGCTTTGCATCTATTTTTTTTTTTAATTATTATTATTATTATTATTTTTTCTTTAAATGTTCATTGCATTCTTTTGGTTTCATTTTGGACCTATCTGATGTGTTTTTACAGGCCGTGCTTTGCTTTTCCAGACCTTGGTTGTTACTGCTTTTCCTTATGCCGCTAGGTCTTTTTCTTAGCAGGGTTTTACTCTGCCTTGCTCAGCTTTTATCCGCATTGCTCTGCTGTCCTGTGCTGTGCTAGGATTCTTTTGGAGACAGTCCCACTGGTTTTACTGGGCTAGCCGCCAGCTCGCTACGTTTGCTTTGCTTCTCTTTGTTTTGCCTTGCTCCGCTTTGCTTTGCTCTTCCTGGCACAGTTTTGCTTTCCCATCCCTCCTTTCCTCTGCTGTTCTTGCCCCTGCTTTGCCTCAGAGTGTTTTGCTCTTTCTCTCCTGGAAATACTTTGCATTTCCTTGTGCTACTTTCCTTTGCTCTGCTTTGACTTGCTCAGCTTTCCCTTCCCTGGCCATGCTTCCGGTTGCTTTATCAGGCCATGCTTTCCTTGGTTTAGCTTTGGTTTATAGACCTGGCACTGCTCTGCCTTTCCTACCCATGCTGTGCTTTGCCTTGCCTCAAACTGCTTTGCTTTCATTTGTTTGCTTTGTCTTTCCTGCTTACGCTTTGCTTTACCTGGTGCTACTTTCCTTAGCTCTGCTTTGCCTTCCCTGGCCTTGCTTTCGTTTGCTTTATCAGGCCATGTTTTCCTTTGTTTAGCTTTGCTTTGCTCTGCTTTGCTTTGCCTTTCATCTTTTATTCGTTTTCCTTTTTTTTTAATTAATTAATTTATTTATTTATTTATTTATTTCATGTTCCTTGCATGATTTGTTTTCATGTTGGACCTATCTGATGTGTTTTTACAGGCCGTGCTTTGCTTTTCCAGGCCCTGGTGGTCACTGCTTTTCCCTATGCCTAGCAGGGCTTTTCCTTGTCTTGCTCAGCTTTCATCCGCATTGCTCTGCTCTCCTGTGCTGTGCTAGGCTTCCTTTGGAGACTGTCTCACTGATTTTGCTGCCGAGTCGATTGGTAAATTTATGAACGCATAAACCGTCAGAAACAGAACTTGGCCTCCCCGCAGTCCAGCGACTGTCCACTCGGAACTGGCGCGTGTGGGCAGCAGGCCTGGCCAGCCGACATGGTCCATTCTTTGTCCCCAGCCATGCGGCGAGCTGCCAGGTGGGCCCCACTGCTCGTTGTGTGTCTGAGGTTCTCAACGACAGTAAGTAACTACATGATTCCCACAACTACGGTGGAAGAAATCCACAACAACAACAACAACAAAATAGATAGAGATATATAAAACCAGCTAAGGCAAGACATGGTTCTTGCCCACCGTCACGGTGGACCAGGAGATGTGAAGGAGGCTGGGGAGAGGGCGATCAGGGTACAGCCACTGTCCAAGTCTGGCTGCCACCTGTACACAAAATGGAGCCCTCCGGTCTCCCCCCCACAGACACTTGGAACCCAAAGGAGTGCTGGCCGCCAGCTCGCTACGTTCGCTTTGCTTCTCTTTGTTCTGCCTTGCTTTGCTTTGCTTTGCTCTTCCTGGCACCGTTTTGCTTTTCCATACCTCCTTTTCTCTGCTGTTCTTACCTCAGATTGCTTTGCTTTTTCTCTCCTGGAAATGCTGTGTTTTTCCTTGTGCTACTTTGCTTTGCTTTGCTTTGCTTTGCTTTGCTTTGCTTTGCTTTGCTTTGCTTTTTC